>NW_021703775.1:76064108-76153175 GCF_005190385.1 Monodon monoceros | reverse complement strand
GTGTGTGTGTGTGTGTGTGTGTGTGTGTGTGTGTGTGTGTGTGTGTGTATGCATGCATAAAAGCTAACAGCAGGGCCTTTGTACTGTTCAGTCCAGCAACATAGTAGGTGCTCAGTAAATGTCTGTTGACAGAATGGAATGAGGGAATGAAGGAGTCAGGCTCAGTCATCACAGCCCACTGCCATCGCACATGTGCAGAAGTACAAAAGCAAGGTGTTCAGTCTTGGATAGAAGCTGATGACAGGGTATGGATGGGAGGAACTCACCCACCAGGGAGCCCCAGCTGGCTTAATTAACCCTGAGCTCTCCTTGCTCTCCACGGCTGGGTGGAGAGGGCCTCTGTACGGGGGACCACCTCTCCTGACCACGAGGACCACCCTCACACAAGCACTTGGAGCCACACTGGAAAGGTTTTCATAAACACACATCCTCACCCTCCTTGGCCTAAGCAGCTAGGGAGATAATGTGTCCTCAGAAAGCTTGGTCCAGTCATCACACAACTGACCGCTATACTGTGTGGTGCCAAAAACAGACGCTCTGAGTCAGACACACCTGGGTTCAAGTCCTGGCCGCTCCATTTTCCAGTTACTATAACCTGAGCTAAGTGCTCCTATGAGGCCCTGAGCCTTAGTTTCCTCTTCCATAAAATGGGCATAAGTAATAAGGTGTGCTTTCTAGGAAGAGTAAGGGAGACCATGCAGGTGGGAAACCGAAAATCCATGTCCTTTAAGTTGAATGACACATATCGGAGCTGCACACAGAACGTCTTCCCCCACTAACGCCCAGAAAGGAAAACGATTAAGATGTCAATAAGGCCTATATTTTCCCCATTATTACTAGAACACAGCATTCTAAATGAGCTGTTTTGTCTTGCGAAAACCTGTTAATGCTGGTGATGAAAGGGTTAGATGCTGAAGTGGATTTTTAAATTCCTGGACACTCAGGATGAAATTATTTACATTAAAGGCATTAGAGAAAAGGAAAATTTCAATTACAGAATAAAAAGCAAAACGATGTTTCATTATTTGCAAGTTAAAAATGCAGTTTACACTGGCCTCTCAGAAGGTGCCTTCTCGAGGTCTGAGGGGAAAATAGACGACGATGGTTTGCCAGGACCCCCAGAGGATGTTATACACGTGAGAAGTGCCGCCTGCTGTGTGGGCGCTCACCTGTGTTTTAACCGCCCCCTGGGGTCCGGTGGGTCCCCTCTTGCCTGCGATTGGATTGCAGTGTGTTTCCTGAGCTGCATTTCATGCATAGAGACCCCATGCCTTTGACAGGCTGGCCCGGCACGGCGTCAGCGAGATACGATCAGGGGCCCCGGACAAACGTCCCTATGAATGTCCCTTGTGTCTCCAGTGAGCATTGCTTTGGGAAGTTCCTGCCTGAGTCAGCACCGCAGCAGGTTGAGGTCCCTGATTGCAACTGACGAGAAGTCCTGCCCACCAGGAAGCCCAGTGGGCCCCTGACCACTCAGGCTCAGGTACAGAAGGGGCGAGGGCCCTGAAGACTTTTCCACTCTCTGCACCACGTCAGGACAGGAGCACGGCCATGTCCCTTCCTTCTCACCATCCCTGGAGTCTCACGCCCCGGCCTCAATCCAAGGCCTCCCCGCTACCTGTGCTCTCCCTTCTCAAAGACCAGCGACACGGAGGACGGTGCCCGAGGAGCAGATGGCTGCTCTTTGCTTGCCACTCTCCCTCCTGTGCCCAGAGCTAAAACTGAAGATGGATCCTGAGCCCCCACTGTGTGCCAAGCATGGCTCCGAACACTCCACAGGCATCACCCCATTAAATTGTCACAGCACCTCCAGGAGGAAGATGGAGTTATTACCATCCGTATTTTGCAGATGTGAACGAGGCACAGAGAGGCTGAGTAACTAGCTCAAGGTCACACAGCTGTGGAGGGGAGGAGTGGTGGTCCACGCCTCCTGCTTGGCCTCTGGCCCTGCCCTCACATCTTCGTGCCTTGGTTTTTGTTTCTTTAAATTTAAGAGACTACCATTGCTCCCAGCAAGACAGGAAGGTACAATAACAACAACAAAATAAATGTTTTGGAAAGCTCCAAAGAGAGACACAACAACAGTCAAAAGTGTGGTTATTACTGTCCCTCACAAGTACAGTGATCATCAACAATACTGGGGACCCTTAGTTACGTCTGCACCCTGAGAGTTCTTTGATGTCATGATATGAGTTCCAGGGTGAGGGGCAAAAAGGCTTCAGAAATGTAATTATATTTGAATTTAAGAACTAAATTGACAAGCCTGTTTATCTAGCATACAGTTAAAATACATGCTTTGTCAAATGTTCCCATCTTAAACAGACTGGAAACCTTAATTCTATTTGACTCTTGGGCTCCCAGAGTACTGGAGCAGCTGTGACCTCATGGAGTTATTCAGAACAGCTAGTATGGATCCAATACCTACTATTTGCCAGGTACACCGCTAGGTTTTACCCCTAGCGTAGGTAAATGACCCCAAATTTCTTCCATCCTGGAGAAGCTACGTTCGAATGTAATTGAATGTTGGCTGGTGCAGTGTAGCCTAGTTGACTTAAATATCAACATCAGATATGAGCTCAGTTCCTACTAGGCCATCAAATGTTACTTTACTAAGAACATAACATTCACATCCTGTTTAACATGTTTACAGTATATGGGTTGTAACAAGAATATACAGCCTTTCTGGCTGCCATATGACTTGTATGTACCTCCTCCCCTCCCGTGGCAGGCGGTCACAATTGATATAGGACTTGGCCATTGACCCTGTTTAGCAAATGGAATGTGAGTAGAATAAAGCAGAAGTTTCAAGAAGCAGCTCAAGTTTCTGCCACCTCGGTCACTCTCTTCCCTGTCATGAGGAGGACACTTTCCAAGAAGCAGCTGCCCCTTCAGCCCAGGTGTCAGAATAAGAAATGTGGGGGGCTTCCCTGGTGGCGCAGTGGTTGACAGTCCGCCTGCCGATGCAGGGGACACGGGTTCATGCCCCGGTCCGGGAAGATCCCACATGCCGTGGAGTGGCTGGGCCCGTGAGCCATGGCCGTTGAGCCTGCACGCCCGGAGCCTGTGCTCCGCAAAGAGAGAGGCCACAACAGTGAGAGGCCCGCGTACCGCAAAAAAAAAAAAAAAAAAAGAAATGTGGGGCAGTACCATGAAGCCAACCAGCAGCCCCTGACATGTGACATAAGTGAGAGACTTATTGCTACCAAGCACTGAAATCTGGGGGTTATTTCTTACTGCGGCAAAACTGACTAATACACCACCTGATGCCATATTAAGTCATTTCATATTCACAGATATTATGTTGAGGTCAGCAAAGAAGGAATCACATCCGTTCCATGACTAAGGTCCCGAAGACCTAAGAGCGGTTAAGTGATGGTCCAGAATCAAACAGCAAAGAGATGAAAGCCATGGAAACAAAACTATATACTTTATCATACCTGATTATAATGAAAAACAAGACTGGCTCATCTTTAGTGTAAAAATCTCTCTTTTTTTTTGCAAACTACAGATCAATTCAAACACTAGCCAATCATAAAGATTTCGTTGGTCTCTGGGTCAGTTCCTGGTATCAGGGATGATGTAGCAAAAGTACTTGAGACACTTAATAAAATAAATGCAGAACTGAAGGACAGGGCTTCCATCTCCATTGAACTGACAGGGATCCTAGCCTCAGACCTTCTGCCGGTGGCTGAGAGGCTGTTCCTTGGCTGTAGGAAGGCTTCCTGAGCTGGACAGTGTAGCTCTGCAGCAGCTACGTGACAAATATCCCCAGAATGCCCATCACAGGCCTGGAACCTGCCCAGGGAATGGTGTGTTATTTCACCAGGAAATTCAAACATAAAGAGACCCTGACCTTAAAACCTTTATGGGGAGGTATTCATTCAGGACAGAGGCTCACAGGATCTGACATAAGTGACTAATTCAATTTTCTTGTTCCTATTGTTTTAAATTTAAATCCTATTGTTCTTTGCCTCTGCTTTATTCCCTTCTTTCCCTCTTACTTTCACTTTTTAAAAAAGCTCCTTTCAATGCGAATGAGTGAGTCACCTTAATCATTTATTTAGACACATTTCAGGCTGGCTCAAAGCTCTGTCCCAGCTTGTTGACATACAAGGAAAGCATTCTACATTCTGCAGCCGCTGATCTTTTCACGAGACAGCTCAATTTTCAACAGCTATTTTTTGTGTGGGGGGGGGTCTGACAGAGCTGGCACCCTGCATGCTTTTTCATGGTAATTCACACTGCTGGTTTCCTACCCTGACCCATGCAAGGCCAACTTCTGACACCCTCCTCCTATTTTACCCACAGATGCTGTTTTCATACAGCACCCAAGGCCTTTCATATCCTGAGCAACTATCCTGGCCTTTTTCTTCCATTAGTGTAATATCAGCCAAAGAAAACAATCGGCCCCATAGTATTTAGGTAAACACATACATGTATACATTTTTAAAGCACTGCACTGAACTGCAGAAACCAGACACTAATAAAAAAATCAGGAAAAACAATTCTGAAAGCTGGAAGAAAGCCCAAACAGGCAGTCAGAGACATACCAGGAGAAGCAAAGTTTAGAAAAATTAAGTTGTGAATGAATGTTAGACTCCATCCTCTCACCGGTACCACACTGCTAACAGAAGTCCCTCACGGCCATGTAAGCAACACCTTGCAATTCGTACAGAGCTTTCTACTTGTTGGCAAAGCTTGTTGTGTTCTAATATCCCTGGGATGGCTGAAGATCAAGTCCATTGGTGGGTGAGGAGACGAAGGTCCAGAGAGACTGTCACTTGCTTTACCCAGATCATTGGCAGGTACAGAAGTAACTCTCCATCCTTTAGAAATCAGGTACTGTGACTTCTTATTTCCCCACCTTTAAATCTTTGCAACATGCATTTGCAGCCAGGTCATTCAAGGGATCTTATCCCATGTGCTCCGAAGTATGGTTTTTCATAAGGGCTGTGTTGATCTGCTGTGTCTATACAAGCATCCAGCTCGGTGCCTGTGCACAGCCCATCGTCAAGAGAGCTGTTGAATAATGGCAAGACAAATCTTTGCTTTTTCTTTTTAAACCAACCCATCACCTGACACACCAGTGGAAAATGAATCGCTTCCCTCCCCATCTCTCCATGATGGACACTCCATCATTTTATTACTATGTCATACACACTTTGACACACACATACCTCTGGCTGGGAACCCAGTTTCATCACTGCCTCGTTGAAATGCCCTAATGGCTTCCCAAGGACTTCAGAATGTTTTCCAGCCTCAATATCCACTAATTGCTACCCCTTCCCCCAGGGCTCCGACCCTACTGAGCTACTTGGACCAACTGCTATGAGTTGGGACAGGAGGTGTGAGCCTCCATTTGTCCTGAGGATGCAGGATTTGGATTGGGAGCAGATATGAAGGTGGGAGCTGACAGCCAGAGGAGGTCCCTGACCTTGACGAGTCACACGGAGGTCAAGTGTGTCTGCTCAGCCCGCTTCTCACCCCCGCTTTAGATGATCTGCATTTCCTAGGTTCTTTCCCTGCCTCAGAAGAAGCCCAGTCCTCTGAGACCAGTATTCAGCTCTGTGAGGGAAACTCCCCAGCAGGGAGAATGCTCTTTTCTTTCCTGAAAGGTCTCTAGAGACAAGGCCTTCCAGGTCCCTCTGAGTCAGCAAAGTGGTGAGTGGAAAGTCCTGGCTGGACTCCCGACACACTCTGAGGGTTTCCCGAGAGCTCCTTGCTCCAGCCTTGGCCACTCTTTGTAAACACTGGTCCCCAGCAGGGGTCCTGGCAGCCCCCCTAATCCCAGGCTTTCTGGTGAAGCCCTCTTCCTCCACTTAACACCCTCCTTGCCACAGCTTCCACTTCCAGCTTTTTCCTGGCCCCTCATTCTTTCCCTAGCAACCCTTTGAAGGTTGTCCAAAAAGGAACTTGCTAATTGGAGTTTAGAAGTGGCATGCCTTCAAACTCCCCATGTTATCAAAAGAATCACAAATAAACTTTCATTAACATTCTTTTTTTTTTTTTTTTGCGGTACACGGGCCTCTCACTGCCGCGGCCTCTCCCATTGCGGAGCACAGGCTCCGGACATGCAGGCCCAGCAGCCATGGCTCACGGGCCCAGCTGCTCCGCGGCATGTGGGATCCTCCCCGGCCGGGGCACGAACTCGCGTCCCCTGCATCGGCAGGTGGACTCTCAACCACTGCGCCACCAGGGAAGCCCCTCATTAACATTCTTGGCTTAAAAAAAAAAAGAAAATGGAAAAGAATATATTAAAAAAAGAATGCATATATGTATAATTGAATCACGTTGCTGCACAGCAGAAAATAACATAACATTGCAAATCAACTACACTTCAATAAAAAAAGTTTTAAACTGAAAAAAGAAGAAAAAAAAAAAGGAGCAGAGTTACCATAAATGCTGCACTCTCCTGCTACTCCAGGCCTGGCGTGAGGTGCTGGGGGTGTGAAAACTAAGGGTATGTGAGGCCTTCCCTGCAGGGTGCACAGGCCAGTGTGAGGACAGACCAGTGGAAAAAGAGGCTGCAGACATACAGCAAAAGTTCTCAGTCGGAAGGGGCAGCAGGAGAGCACTGAAGTCCCTGGCCAGCCCTTGGCTGTGTCCCCGACCTCCCCACCTGCCACCTGTCCACTCAACCACAGCCCTGGGCCTCCGTGCTGCTCTCCCCGGGCCAGGTTTTGAGGTTTTGCACTTGCCGACTCTCCGCCTGGAACACGTTTCCCCCAGCGAGCTGTGTGGTTCACCCTCTCACTCCCTGCGGGCCTTCCCCCCATTGTCATCCTCTCTGAGGACTTCCCCGACCACCCAACCTAAAGGAGCAACTCTTTCCCCCCAGACCCTGTCCCCACACCCCTCACTCTGTACACCCATCTCTGCCTCATCTTCCTTCATCAACATGTGATGTCTAACATCATCTCCATTTTACTTGCTTATATGTCTATGGTCCATCTTCCCCTGATAGATTATAACCTCCACGGGGGCAGGGGGTTTGTCTGTTTGGTTCACTGCACTCTCCAGATACTGACCCAGAGAAGTGCCTGACTCATTGTGGGTGCTCCATAAATATCTGTTGAATAAGTGGCTGGATGATGGACGGATGGATGAATGAATGGATGGATGGATGAATCTGATGGGGAGTTGGGGGAGGTTTCCAGGAGAATGTAACACCAGAAGTAAATCTCAGAGAATCTGTCTTGGTAAGGAAAGAGCATCTTGGAAAGAGCATGCATAGCTCGTGTGTGATCCTGGGTAAATCACATTACCGCGGTCTCTTCTGTAATATGAAGCTAATGCATAACATTGGTAAGTCTGTGATGAGCCATGGAACTAGAACAGGAGTTGGGGCCAGCTCAAATAAGCCAAGGATGGTACAGGCTGATGCAAGATGGGAAAATACAAGAGGAACCATGCCTTTCTCCACAACCACTAGATCGGGTTCTGACCGCAGCAGACAGAGACAATGAGGCTGAGAGCTGGGTGGGTCAGTTGGACTCCATTTCATGATTCAACAAGGGGTGCTTCGGTCCTTAGCCAAAGGTGAAATCCCAAGCCCCCGAAAGAACCATACTCCGAATTGTTAACTCACAAAGCAAGCCACAACCTTCCATGTGCTGTCTTCAGGTAAAAAATTACATCTCTCTGAGACTTAGTTTTTTTTTTTTTTTTTTTTTTTTTCGGTACGCGGGCCTCTCACTGCTGTGGCCTCTCCCGTTTGCGGAGCACAGGCTCCAGGCGTGCAGGCTCAGCGGCCATGGCTCACGGGCCCAGCCGCTCCGCGGCATGTGAGATCTTCCCGGACCGGGGCACGAACCCGTGTCCCCTGCATCGGCAGGCGGACTCTCAACCACTGCGCCACCAGGGAAGCCCTGAGACTTAGTTTTGACCTCTATAAAATAAAGTCCACATCTCCCATTCAATGAAACATGAAAGTTTCTAGAACAGTGTGTGGCACTTGAGGAGTGCATGGCAAAAGTGTGTTATGTGGAATATATTATTTGCATGAAGTTTACATTATGGGAGGGAGAACCATGGGACTCCACTCTGCAAGGAGGCGAAGAACTCCAGCTATGATTGCATTTTCTGAGGCTTAAGTAGAACCATGGCAGGAAAAAAAAAAAGATTTGATTTTCCTAAAAAAAATAAAACTGTGGCCTGGAAGCAGTGGGAACTATGTGGTGTGGGAAACTGTAGGGCTTTGAGAGCCAGACAGACTTGACTCAAAATCCTGGTGCCCCATTTTCAATCCTATGTCCTTAAAGCAAGTTTTTAAAACTGTCTTAGCTTCAGTCTTTATCTGCAAAAGAGAAAGAAATATATCTACCTTGCAAGGTTGTCTGTAGGGTGAGGGATGTGTACAAACAGACTAGCAAAAGAGAACTGATAGGTATTAAAGGCACCTGCAGATCACAATTCAGTGTCATGAACACAACTGAAAATGTGGTATACTTTGAAAAATTAGGGGCCATGTCGGTATTGGGTAACCTGGAAATAACTATGTAGAAAAAAACAACTCAAGCGCATATACTACGAAATTGCGAGCACACTGTTGCTATTTTAGCTGACAGGAGCTACTCAAATCATTGCCTGAATTTGAGGTGGAACAGATATATCTGCACAACCCACAGCCTTACTAGCGGATTACTG
Organism: Monodon monoceros; assembly: GCF_005190385.1. NCBI lineage: Eukaryota > Metazoa > Chordata > Mammalia > Artiodactyla > Monodontidae > Monodon > Monodon monoceros. Next base: position 76,144,529 of record NW_021703775.1, on the reverse strand, counting down.
AGTGGACAGCGTGAAAGGGGACTTCACACACAGGTGGTTTAAAAGGAGGAAACAATAGGGGAGATGCATAGAGCATTTCATCCCCACCAGCAGGAACTTGCACACTCGCCTCCAGTCACGTGGGAGGAAGCCCCCGATTTGCACACACGGGCAAGAGAGTTCTCGGCCACAGCAACCGCAGGCCAAGAAACTGAGGTGCAGAGAGGGACAGGATTACAGAAGGTTAGATGGGTCGGTGAGAGACCTCAGCTCCCAGGGGACTCCCTGGGCAGGGTGCTGTCCACCACCCCGAGAGGTCTTCTTGATCCTCGGGAGCTTAGTAAGCAAACTGTGCAAGGATCCTCAGCCCCCTTCTTCTATCCATCCGCTTCTCTCCCCTCCAGCCTCCCGACTCTGCTAAGCCCGGCCTGGGTTTGGCCTGGAAGAGTCCGGACGAGGAGACGGGCCCGGCGCCTGTCACAGGGCGAAGGCAGCTCAAACGGTTTCTCTTCTGTGTTTCTCTTTCTCCTTCCATTCCTTTTCACTTTCATAATCCTTTCCTACCTTCCTCCACCCGGTTGTCAAATGAAACTGACCGTATCCCTAGTCCTTTATTTTTTAAAACCCATATTAGGCTCTTCTCTTGTTTATCTTTACTTTTAAAGTCTCATGCTCAAATGACTTGTGTCTTTTCAAATATGTATAAAATCAGCTTTGACAGGGTTCTGGGTTTCCAAAGCAGAAGGATTAGATATTTCTCCCTAAGAAAACATAATTTAGTTGTTTCCTGCCAGTTAACCTCCGAATTGCCTTTGTTGGTGGTCACTGGTCTCTGAAAGATTAAAGGTCCTTCAGGCCCTAGGGAGCCGCTAGGTGGTCAGTTCCATTTGGAGCTACACAGAGGCCACGGGTCGGGCTGCAGGGAGCCGCGACCGGACAACGCCAGGCCCGGGCCTTGGTAGCGCCTCCCAGGATCTGAAAGGACCCGGGAATCCACGCACTCACACCTGCTCACACACACACAACCTACGCCGCGCACACACCACACATCGTGCACGCTCACGCACCCACATAGCGGGCATACACTCACACGCGCACACACAGGAGTCCAGGCCTCGCTAATTTATCAGGACCAGCCACCCCCAGAGGTGCCCTCCTCTCAGTGTGCCCTGGTGTCAACCAGATTTACAGCTGCCCGGTGGATCCCACAGTCTGTGCGAACTGAAGGGCTTCAGGACCCTAAAAGTCAAGGTCACTTCCCCACCGTGCAAACCCCCATCCAAGGTCAGGGGCCCGGTTCCTACCATGGGTTACTGCTAAGTGAGCATCTCCTGGGTGGGCAGGGCAGGGGCTCTGAGACAGACAGAATCACCAACTTTTTAAACCTCGTTAGATTCTCCAGAAACTTTCAACCCGGCAAAAGTCAGAATTATGATAGGTTAAGAGTAAATTCCAAAGAGAAAGAAAGAAAGAGAGAGAGAGAGAGAGAGAGAGGGAGGGCAGGAGGAAGGAACGAAGGAAGGAAGGAAGGAAGAAAGGAAGGGAGGGAGGGAGAAAATGAGAGGGAGGTAGATGGGTCCCCAACGCCCTTTACCTAAATGCGCTACATGCCAACCCCTCGCCCATACAGGCCATTGCGGGGACCTATTCCATCTCCATGGGCAGAACTTGCACTGGTCCTGTGCTCTGCAACTGGGAACTGCCACTCTCCTTCCCAACACCCCCTCAGCAGTGCCTAGCATGGCCTTGACCATAGCCCCAGCGCAACCCTCGGCGCTGGCCATCACCAGCGGGGCAGTTTCACGTGCAGTGCTCGGTTCAACATCCCGTGAGCCCTCCCTGGGCATCAGGGGAGGTGCTGGGGACAAAGTGAATCCCACACAAACCAGCCTACAGTGTCAGAGGGTCGTGCTGTGAGAGCAGGAGAAAGGAAAGACCTGGGGGAGACCAACGAAGCACGAGGAAGCTGTTCACCTCCCTCCAGTCTGGCTGGAGGCCAGATGGATGGAAGCTGCGAGAATGCAGCCAGGGGGGCAGCTCAGTGCTTTTCACTTGCTTTGGGGGCCCCAGCCTCTACTCCTAGACTCTGAGAGACAGAAAGAATTAAATGACTTCAAAACGGAGTTCCTAGAGCCCAGAGAAGGGAGGCAACATGCCCAAATCACTCAACAAGTCAAGAACAGACCCAAGATAAGAACCAAGACCTTCTCACTCCTACTCGGGCCTTTTTACTTCCTCCTGCTCGCTCTCCAAGCCCTGCTTCCTCCTCCCAAGGCTAAAATGATGAGTAGGATTTAAAAATTCCCTTCTACCTTCCCCCCAAAGGCCAGTTGTGAAACTTGATTATAAGCCACGCTAGATCAAAAATTCCCAGCTTATTTTAGTTCTATGGAATTTTTTAAAAACTACTTTGTCCCAATGAAACTTTGGAACCCATGCTTTTAAAAGGTTTTGTTATTGTTGTTTTTGTTTTGTTTTTGTGCCAAGCCTGCTCATTTATTTCCTATTATTTAAATTGAGGAAATAGAAAACTGGCCAGGAGGGCTTCTGACGAATACACGATGAATCGTGTCACCACAGCATTTGGTATCAGGTAGGCATTGGAGGGTCCCTCTGGTGCCTCCCCAACGCCCCAATCCCAGGGGTGCTGTGAGTTCCTTTGGGCTTTTAGAAAGGGAGATTCACAAATGCGTCTTTGAAACTCCTTGCTCAGATGTGCTTCCAAATTCAGAATTTTTCAGATTTTAGAAAGGTAATATAGTACAGATAATAGCATGTTATATGTACCCCCAGTCTGGAGCACTCATCCTTCTGATGAAAAACTTGTTCATCCTGAGTGGCATAAATACAAACTAAAAATAGTCTCATGTACCATCAGGCCAGCTTTTGCCTCCAAATGAGTTATGAAAAAACAACAACAACTGCATTTTCAGAGCATTTTGGATTTTGGACTTGCAAATAAGGGAATGTCAGAAAATAGCTTACGGCTCCATTGATTACTTCTGAAGGTACTCAAGGGCGCAGATTTCAAACCTCAACAGTTCAGGGGGAAAAAACCATACACGTGCATTTACAAAATATAGGAAAGACAGGATGGGAGACGGATCATACGGTAGGTGCAATGCTGGATGCCGACTGGAATTCTTATCCTTATTACACTCCAGTAAGCAACACGGCCAGGTTCATTTCAAGTTTAAAATGAAGGCTTACGAGCTAGAAGTATAGGTCCAGAAGAGTGGATGTGGGGGGCTTTGTCGGGGCAATTCCGGAATGCGTCTGTCAGAGAAAGAAGTTCCCTGTTGTTTCCAACTTAAAACAACAAATAAAAAGGAGCCTCAAGGAAGTAGATCGAGAACTTTTCAAACACATTTTCTTAAAAGATCAGGCAAAAAGGGAGACTGACAATGTTTAATTCATTTACAGGCACACCTTGGAGATCATGTGGGTTCGGTTTCAGATCACCGCAATAAAGCGAGTCGCATGAATTGGTTTCCCAGTGCATATAAAAGTTATGTTTACACTAAACTGTAGACTATTAAGTGTGCAAGAGCACTGTGTCTAAAAATGTACATACCTTAATTTTTAAAATTTAAATTTTATTGCTAAAAAATGCTAACCATCATCTGAGCCTTCAGCAAGTTACAGCAGTCACATCGAAGATCATTGATCACAGATGACCAAAACAAATATAATAAAAACGAAAGAGCTTGAAATATTGCCAGAATTACCAAAATGTGACACGGAGACATGAAGTGAGCAGATTCTGTTGGAAAAATGGCTCAGACTTGATCGACTGAGGCTTGCCACAAACTTTCAATTTGTAAAAAAACGCAGTATCTGTGAAGTGCAGTAAAACGAGGTATGCCTGTATTCTCTGCAATATTCCTGGGCCAAACATATTATTAACTTCAGTTCAAAAATTAGAAAACTCAGTAAGCCTAAGACATCTGCCCAAGGGAAAAGCCAGGGTTCCACCCAGGTCTGTGGGCTTCAGATGCACACTCACCCTGCAGCCCCGGGATGGTCTCACGGAACTTCTAGGTGCACATTTCACCTCTCTGGATCTCAAAGAGTTGGCATCCTCTCCTTCCTAGGGTGGGTGGTAAGGAGAGACCACGCTTTGAAAGCACACAGACATGGTTTCAGGTGCCAGCTGTGCAACCTTCCTAATGATGTGACATTATGCAAGTTTCTTAACACCTGTGGACCTCAGTTTCTCCATCCACAGAATGGGGATATCTGTTTTTTAAAGCTCTTTAGGGGATTGCTAAAAGTGGATATTAAATGCTCATTATTCAGAAGGTTTTGCTGCCACCCACATTTTACACAAGGAAACACAAGACTCAAAGAGATGGCATAACTTGCGAAAGCCCAGGCTGCTTCGAGTGGGTTTTCTCTGTCTCTCTACTCCAGGTGCCAGGCATCCGGCCTCACCGTTGCTACTGGAAGAGCCTGAGTTTGGATGCCACTGGGAATGAGAGAGCTTGACGGTGTGTTGAGATAGTTGTGTGTCTGGCACTGTTCCTCACGGTCCTAAAACGATTATGCATTTTAATTTATTCTAAAACCCGGAAATCATCAAACCAAATGATTTTTTAAAACAGGCATTAACTTAAAACAGAAGGGCATTCTGCAGTGACCAAAGCATCTCTGAGGTGAACCCTCCACATCCCAGGCGGTGGAGACCCTGGAACGTGGGAGTGAGCTGGTGACGGTCCTTCCCACCGCTGCTGAGCTCCTGCATCCCTCCTGGCTCTCCCTTTTGTCAATGGCCTTGACTTTCAACTATTTATTCAGATGCTCAATCAGACTTGGCTCCCTTTCTATGAGGGGGCGCAAGGTTTCTCTGTTTTTTGAAAACACCCTCGGCTCTCCCCATCCAAGCTCTGTCTCTGCAACCTTGCTGACTAAGGCTGCCAGGTTTTGCTTCTTCACCTGTCACTTTGGGACAGAAGCCCAAGGGTTTATTAGAATCATCGGCTAGGTGTTGGAAGCACCCTTCTAAGTCACCAAATCCAACCTTCCCATATTACCTACAGTGAAAGTGAAGTACAGTGGTCTCCTCTTATCCTCAGGGAATATGTTCCAAGACCGCCAGTGGAAACTACAGATAGTAATGAACCTTACATATACTATGGTTTTTCCTATACACACATGCCTATGATGAAGTTTAATTTATAAATTAGGCACAGAGATAACACCAGTAACTAATAAAAAATAGACCCATTATAACAATGTGCTGTAATAAAAGTTATGTAAATGTGGCCTCTCTCTCAAAGTATCTTATTATATAAATGTAATGTCTTTTCCATCTTCACTAAACACTCCTTATGTAGCCGTGACTTTTGCCGTATGAGGTGTGACAGCAAAATTAGCATTAATTTCTTACTCTAGATCTTATCAACCTCAGCAAAGATTTTTTTCTTTCTTTATTGAGAATTTTCACCTTTTCACTGAAAGGAAGCACTTTACTGCTTCTCTTCGGCGCATCCGAATTGCCAGCATCACTACTCTTGCCCATTATTAAGTAAAACAACGGTTCCTTGAACCCAGGCAACGTGATACGGCCACAGTCTATCTGATAACCAAGATGGGTACTAAGTGACTCACAGGAGGGGTACGCTGGACAAAGGGATGATTCACATCCCAGGGGGGACGGAGCGGAAAGGTGCTCGATTTCATCACGCTCCTCAGAACGGTGCACAATTTAAAACTGATGAGTTGGGCTTCCCTGGTGGCGCAGTGGCTGAGAGTCCGCCTGCCGATGAAGGGGACGTGGGTTCGTGCCCCGGTCCGGGAAGATCCCTCATACCGCGGAGAGGCGGGGCCCGTGAGCCGCGGCCGCTGAGCCTGCGCGTCCGGAGCCTGTGCTCCGCCACGGGAGAGGCCACAACAGTGAGAGGCCCGCGTACCGCAAAAAACAAACAAAAAACTGTTGTTTATTTTTGGAATTTTCCACTTAATATTTTCAGACCGAAGTTGACCGTGGGTACCTAAAACCGGGGCGGTGGGGGGACCACCGTGCCTGCCCCTCCTCCTCCACGCAGGCAGCGAGGACAGGGCTGAGAGCAGAGCCGGCTTTTCGCCGTCCAGGCTTGTACTTTTCTCTTTCAGGCTTCCTCTCCCTGCAACGTGTCAGGTGCGATTCAGGTGCACCACAGACAACACCCATGGGGAGGAAGGGGGCAGTGTTGCCGTAAGAGGTGAAACAATGACTTCCCCCTTCCTTCCCGCCCTCCGCACTCTCTCCGACACTCTCCAAGCTCCATTTTAGGTGTGTGTTTCCTGTCTGGAGTGAGAGCTACCTGAGGCCAGGGACAAAGCCATCTCGATCACTGTGTTCCATCTAGCTCAGCACAAGGCAGGAGCCTGTCCCGTACACATTTGCTAAGCAAATGAGTGAATGATCTCATTTTCATGCTTGATCCATCATAAAATTGCAATTCAGCTCTTTGGAGGCATCCCATTTCCCCAGTTGCTTTCTTTTTTTTTTTTAACATCTTTAGTGGAGTATAACTGCTTTACAATGTTGTGTTAGTTTCTGCTGTATAACAAAGTGAATCAGCTATACGTATACATATATCCCCAGTTTCATTTTAAAGATTTAATTATCTATGCCATACAGAATTTTTATTAGAAAGTGAAGTCATTAAATAAGCGGACACCAGACTCAGGCCCTGAGATAACTGCCAATAGAAACGGATCTGTTTGCAGAGCTAAGCTGGACCAGGTAAGCGTGTTGCTGGCAAACATGGCACCGTTTTCAGGACAATGGGGTTCTCAGACCAGGGAAATTCGGCTTCTAAATTACCCAGGAAAGGCTAGGAGTGAGCCATTCTGTAATCGCTTTTCTACCTCCATCTTCCTAGACATGACTTACACTGACAGACAGAATCCCAACCACCCCTGCATCTGTAGGGCCACTGACCCACATTTTCTGACCTTCTTGCTTCTGTTCCTAGATCCCTGGGGTGCACCTGTCATGCCTTCCGTTCATACGTTCAGTTCTAAAATCAACTGAATTTATTTCAGCGACAAACTAGCAACGCATTCTTGGGCAAAGGAAGCTACTTTGAGCATCACCAAACATTTTTTCTGAACTCGGACACGCCAAACTCCTCTTCTCTTCACCACTTCTAGGAACCAAGCCTCAGCCAACTGCCGAAAGCCTCGTTCACGCTGTGCTGAGAACAAAACCCTAATAAAGTCTCTAAATATTTACTATGGGTCCGAGTTACAGCCCTGACCGGTTCCACCGCCGTTAAAATCTGCTTGCATACTCCAAACACAATTATTTTAAATCACTGACATGCCAGCCAAGGAGATGACAAGGCTGTGTACGCCAGCATGAATAGCAAGTCAGGCCCAGTTCTAAATTCTGACCCTGCCACTTGCTAGCTGCCGGACTCTGTGCAAGGGACCTTTCCCAGTTTCCTTTACTGTCAAAAGGGCATGATAATACTAATGTCACAGAGCTGCAGTGATGGTTTGAGAAAATATCTATCCATAGATAGGGTAACTTAAAAAAAAGAACAGGAAGCTAAACATGCCCAGAATAAAAAATGTGAAGCATTCATGTTAAAGTATTGTCTGACAGAGGAGCCAGAACATGCAATGGGGAAAGGTCAGTCTCTTCAATAAATGGTGTTGGGAAAACGACAGCCATGTGCAAAAGAACCAAACTGGGCCACTATCTTACACCATACACAAAAAGTAACTCAAAACATAGACTGAATGCAAGACCTAAAACCATAAAACTTCTAGAAGAAGACACAGGTGGTAATCTCCTTGATGTAGGTCTTGGCCATGATTTTTTTGGATTTGACACCAAAAGCAAAGAAAACAAAAGCAAAAATAAGCAAGTGGGATTACATCAAATTAAAGTATTCTCAGAGTAACATGTTTTTGAAACTCAGCGTGTTTGTTGCCATTTCAAATTTGTTCCCCTTTGAGGAAATCAAAGTGTTGCTGCTTTGCAGTATCGCCATGTTGTAGAACATTATTTTATCTGGTGAGAGATAACTCAAAGATTAACCAGCAGTGCTTAGAACCTGAGCGTGTGCAATCTTTAACCTTCCCAGATAATGAATGGATCTCTGAAGGCCAGAATTAGTCCAAAGAGCTCCCCACCATGGTTCTAAGAGGACCCAGAGGCCCAGTAACTGAGAACTCTTTCCTAATCAGTGTAACTAAATAACAGCAAGTGTGAAGTGGGCCCCATGCCAGACCCTATAAATACATAAGATCATTCACTTCCTAGAAGGCAAGTCTCATTATTGCCATTTTACAGGTACAAGAACTGAGGCTCCGAGAGGTTAGATACTCCCTCAGGATCCCACACTTAGGACACAGTAGTAGTACAGTCTGAGCTCATGGCTGGTTCCCAAAGTCCGCTTTCTTCCCAATCACCATGTTGCCTTGTCAGGTAATTCATGTAGCCTTTGCGAAAGGATTTTGACCAAGATGAAACAGGAGCCAGAGGCTACTATGAGTGGATGAGTGAAGACTCAGCAAGGGGGCTTCCCTGGTGGCACAGTGGATGGGAACCCACCTGCCAATGCAGGGGTCATGGGTACGAGCTCTGGTGCGGGAAGATCCCACGTGCTGTGGAGCAACTAAGCCCGCGCACCACAACTACTGAGCCTGCGCTCTAGAGCCCGCACGCCACAACTACTGAAGCCCCTGCGCCTAGAGCCTGTGCTCTGCAACCAGAGAAGCCACTTCAATGAGAAGCCCGCGCACTGCAACGAAGAGCAGCCCCTGCTTGCTGCAACTAGAGAAAGCCCGTGAGCAGCAACGAAGACCCAACGCAGCCAATAAATTAAAAAAAAAAAAGACTCAGCAAGGAAGGCAGGGCTGGCTCCTGCCACATGCCTCTCTCCCCCGACACTGCTCACAGAACTGAGGGGCTCGGGAGTCATCACCCATCCATCGCTGCGAGGGCCTGACTGAGGGCTTGCCAGGCGGGCGGTGCTAAGAGAGCTGTATTTCAGCCGCAAAGTACAGGCTGCCTGATTCAACCATAAAGGGGTGGGTGGCTAGTCAAGTCACCATCTCTGGGCTTCACATCTCCCTGCCTTTTTCCCGATCACACCACTTCTTCGAAGGTATTATAAGGATCTCTTTTCATGACTGTCTTTACCCCCAGACTACATTCTTTGAAAACAGAAATAGTGTTCATGTTTTTTAAATCCCCAGTTCCCCAAAGTGTATTTGGTACAGAGTAGATGCTCAGTTAATGGAAGGCGCATAAATAAAGAAGTGGATTGATTCAGCATCAACTCTGGACAAGATGACTAGAGAAAGCCTCTACTCCTCAGATTTTACAGCTTAATTACTCCTAAATCAGTTCTTCACCTCTGGGCAGTGGTCTGGGGTCTCTTTAACAGTGACACCTCCCAACAGGAGGAGAACATTATGAGCCCTTCAGGCTTTCAACTTTGTAAAGCAATCCCTGTAAACTACTCCATTCCATCCTACAAAAACAAGCAAATGTAACCATTCAGACAGATGCTATCAACCCCATTTGAAAGGTTGAAACTGAGGCCCAAGTGAGTGAACTGACTGCCCCAGGGCTGGAATTTGACAATGAGGCCGCTGACTCCCTGGTTTTTTCATGCTACCATGGTGCTTTTCCAGCTCATTACTGACAGGCCTAGAGCACTGGCAACGTGAAGGGAGAAAGGGGAGGGATGGGAAAGAAAAGAGTGTGTAGTGAAGGGAAAAATAAAAGGGAAAAGGGGGGCAGCTTCTCTGGAGGGTGTCGCTGACAGCTGACCGCCGGTGACCCAGGGCCGGACAGCTCCGAACTCCTCGCCCAGGGCTGACTTGGGAAGGTCTCCTGGGTTCTCAGTGTCCCCGGCTCACCCGGCTGCATCTAAGCCCTGAGAGTAAAAGCAAACTGAACGCTTCTGGGTGCTGAGCAAAAACAGGAAGTCACAAGTGCCTTGACTCTCCTCCCAACTTGAGTCCCCAACAGTGGGGTCAAAGGTGCGCGAGGGACCTGACAGGCCGCTCTCTGGCAGTGGCCTCCATGGGAGTCCAGCGGGGAAACGGGGGAAAACCCTTCAAGGAGTCTCCCAGCACATGGGTTTGGGGGAGCTCTGTTGGTCCTCTGGGAGCAGGACCTGGAAGCCCTCGGGGTGGCCAGGCAGCGAGCTGGGCTTTTGCGCGCCAGCTCCATCACTTTTCCATCCATTCAACAAAATCTCAGCACAGACGATGTGCTAAAAGCAGAGTGACCTGAGGGAAATAGCTCACTTTGAGCTTAGTTTTGGCATCTGCAGAGTGGGGACGGCCCCTACCCCACAGAGCTGCCTTGAAGATGAAAGGAAATCAACATTAGCGGGCTTCTCCATCACACTTGGATCTATTATTAGCACCGAGGCAGCGGGCTACTCACTGTGTGCCTGAGACTGTGATGCCTCTGCCGCCCTCCCAGAGCTGGGGGCAGGAGGGAGTGTGGCCAGGTCTGTCCCCACCTCTTTCCCCTACTCTCCTCTCACAGGAGCCTGGGGCCAGGAAGAGGTGAAGTTCTGCCAGCCCCCAGCCTGGGCCCAGCGCCCATGTTTATGACTGTTTATTTCAGAGCAAATAGAAAGGAGAAATTAGAGCCATAAAAGACAGAACAACAGACCAATAAAAACCAGCTCCCAGAAGAGTCAGAAGAAGGAAGAGAGGCAAAACTGTCACCATAGCAACACAAGACAGAAGCAGGCAGGAAAAACAGCCCCTGCTCTGCCCTCTCTCTTCACAGCAAAGCAAGCCCTCGGACCCCCTTTGGGGCTCAGTGAAAGCCAACGACCCACCCTAAAGCTCTGGCCCCCGGGCCCAGACGCCCAGCCCGACCTGGCTAGCAGCCACCCTTCTCATGCTGGCCCAGCACACGTCCCAGCCCTCCGTGGTCCCAGCCCAGCTTTCTGTGCCCTGGGGACACAGCACTGTGCAGATGGCCCAGGCCCAACCGGAGTGATGGTGACCAGCGAAAGAGGGGAAAAGTTTCTAACAGGGAAAGGAAGGAAGGCCAGAGGGCTGGGGTGGAGACCGAGACCCTGAATCCCAGCTCCACTACTCTGCCCTGGGTTCCCCGGGGAGCAGGCAGCCGGGAAACAAGGGCATGGGAGGGGAGGCCAGGGCCAGGATGGTGGCCCATCAGCGCTGGACCCTACACTCCCACCAGCAGGGGCGGAATTCTGGGGAACTGGGGGTGGGGTCAGCAAAGAGATCTGGAGGTCTTAAATGACAAAGCTCTTGGTCCTGGTCTCTGGGGGCACTGGCCAGCAAGTCAGGACAGCTTGGAGGAGGACCCAGGGACCCGCTGGCCCGTTTTGCCAGAGACCGGTCGGTCCTTCGGCTGGCAGGCAAGACAGGTGTCTCCACCAAATAGCCAGGCTGGCCCGGAATCAGCCTTTTGGGAAGTGGGTCAAATTGTTCCCAAAGCTCAGGATCCGTCAAGTCCCTTTCTTCAGACTGGGATTCTGAGATGGAGGAGAGTGATGGCAAGGAGGCCTGGGTGCGGTGCACAGCAGCTGGCTGGCTGGCTAGTAAGAGTCCCTGGCAGGTGGCAGCATTAGAGTCCAGGTGTGCAGGCCCTAGGGACGGGGGTCATCTCTGCCTCTGGGGCTGTAGAGAGTGCTGGGGAGCCGGGCCTCTGGTGGTGGGCATGGGGAAGCAGAGTCGGGGGTCTCCTGGAAGAATGGCTTTGGAGCTGAAGATACCTGGCGTTGGGGGTTGGGGCAGGAGGTTGAGTGGCTGAGGGGCGAGGGAGGTGACCTGGAACACAAGCAGGAGGCTGTCCTCGGGAGAAGGGGCAGTGGGGCGCCTAGTCGGACATCTGGACGGCGATCTCTGGAGAAGGGCTAAGGGACTGGGTCCTCGGCTCTCCCTCCCGCCCTCCCCCGAAGGCTGCGTCCGGAGCTGGGGAAGGATGGCAGTGCTCGCCGGGCGCCTCCCGAGCCCGCTTCCCTGCAGGCCCCCGGCCGCGCTCCCCGCCGCGTCCCCGCCTGGCCCGCGCCCCGCTCACCCCGTGCCGCCGCCGCCCTGCTCGGCCGCCGGTCTGCCGCTGCCCCAGCCGCCACCGCTGTGGACGCCTCTCCCGCGGCCGCCGCAGCCTGCGAGACGGCCCCGGAGCCCCGCCCCGCCCCGCCCCGCCCCCCCCCGCCCTCAGCCCCCCCCCCCGCCCCCGCCGGCTGCGGCCGCCCCGCCCCGGCCCCCGGGGAGCCCCACCCCCGCCGTCTCCAGGCAGGGTCCGCAGACCCTCGCCAGATCCCTCGTGCAGACCATCTCCGCACGCAGAAACCCCTGCCCTTTTCTAGGCCTTGGCCGCTGGCTTTGCCCTCCAGGAGGAAGCCCGGATGTGCCCCTGCTGCTTCTACACACGGAATCCCTCCGTACCCACTCTTCCTCTAAAAAAAAAAAAAGACGGGAGAAAGGCCCTTTGATCCACCCCTGGACGCACACCCGCCCTCACATTACTGCTCATGCACCCAGTCAAGCCGTCCCAAACTCCACCCCACTCCCTAATTAGTCTGACTCCTGATCCCAGCTTTCTGCCCTGTCCTCCCCGCACATACTATTAACAGATTCCCAGCCCTGGGGGCCGCCGTTATCTGATGGGACCACCAAAAAAAGTTTTTGCAAATACTTAGTCCAAAAAATGTAATTACCCTTAAGAGCAAGTCTGCAAAAACACTTGAAAAAATTCTATGATGCAAGGGAAAGTAGGGGATTACAGTGTCATTGTCGTGATCATTGTTTTAAAACATCTGCCATTAGAGAGAGAGATTCAGGAAACCAGAGAGGGCCGCGCAGTGCCAAACAGGTTGTGAGTCAGAGCTCCTGTTGAGGGGGCCCTTCTGCAGGCCCAGGCCTCTCCTGCTTCCTTTCCCAGTCAATCATGAAACTTTATCAAACCCCTACAATGGGCCAAGCCATATGCTGGGGGCTGTGTCAGTTGCTGCAGGAATGTGCGGGTTGCAACATAAGGCGCCCAGGTCCTGGAGTGCAGAAAGCTTCAGGAGACCTTGGCCAAGTCCTTTTACTTTCTGAGTCCCAGGGTCCCCTGCAGGACTTGATGCCATCCCAGCCTCCTCCAGACTCTGACAATCAGTCTGAAGAGCTTCCATGAGCTGCTCAGCACAGCTCATGCTCTGAGTTTTGGCAAGAATTCAGACAAGGGCCAGGAGGGCATGGTCTAGTTAGAATGAAACAGTCTCCCAATGGGTAGGGGTCTTTCGGGTCAGAATGAACACGTCCCCATTTTTTATTTGTGTCAGTCAAGGTGCCGGTACCTGGACCAGACCCTGTTGTGAATCCCCGCAAGGACGATCCATTTTTACTTTGGGTGGCTCTATGGAAAAATCCTTCTTGCTACACCGCCATACATGATAAAGATTACAGTGAAATTAAACTGTCAATGAGGGGGCAAGTAGGTTGAGACTAAATTTCAGTGGTTTTTATTCACAATATACATTTTTTAAGATGAACCTTAATGTCTTAATTAAACTAAATTTAAACCCAACTGTTCTAATTTCAAGGACATCCTTGTCATGTATTTATTGTTTTAAAGAGATGTCTTGAGCTTGGACAAAGTGTCAGGCACAGTGCTAAACGATGGAATCAGGACACATGTCCCTGGCCTGAGGAGTAGACAGACTGGTTGCCAGCCCAGTTTATGACAAGGCAGAATAGGAAACAGGCTAAGATAGAGGTATTTGCTCTGTGGGCTCAGGACAAGAAGGAGTTCATTGTGATTGGGGAAAATTGGGTTCAGATCCTTTTAAGCTGAACCTTGAGGGATGATAAGACTTCAGTAGGCAGGGAATGGGGTCAAGGGCACTCCAGGTAGAGGGACAAAGGAGGCGCTCAGGTGGGAAGAGGTCCGGTGTGGTCACAGTACCAAGGGCTGGACAAAGTGAGGCTGAGAGTAGAGCCCCTGAACAGCAGCCTGAGAAGGCTGCACTTGATCCTGGGAGCTCCCGGGGCCCAGACAGCCTTGACTGGAGCCACAAATAAAGAGACTGGTAGGGGGCTGGAGGAAGAAAAGGAGGCAGCAGTGAGAATGATCAGGAGAGAACTACCATCATGAACCAGGGGCTGAGTGCCGCTCTCCACGCACCAGGTTCTGCTCCTTCACATTTGGAAACACATTCTCTGAAGCATCTGCTGTGCTGAGAATGATCCTTGGCACAAACTGGTTCACAATAATATTTACTGAATGAACAATAAGGTTGCAAATGATGGGCATCCCCTCTGGAGACAAAACAACAAGGGCTGATCCCATCCAGGGCTCCTCTCCATCCACTGAGATCCATCCTAGGACAGGTAGAACATTCCTTCTAAATCCCTGGACAAATTAGATTTCCCTTTCACAGCATAGCTCCTCTTCTTCCTTCGAAAGACATTTCTGCTTCTGAACATTTGCTCATGTGTATAAATATATACGTACCTCGGATGTCTCCCTCCTCCATCTCCAGCTACTAAAGACCACTGGTTCCAATGCTAATGTTGCCTTCAGGACAGTGGTGGAGTATAGGCTCACACTTCTTTCTTCTGAATTCCTATAAAGTTGACAATCTGAGCCACTTACTCCTCAATTCATCACATATGCAAGTTTCTTGAGGACAAGGATCTTATCTGAGACACAGATAAAACCCCCATTTTATTTGGAGTCAAAGTTGAGCATAAATTCTGATTCTGTCACTCACTAGCTGTGTGAACCCAAGTTACTTAGGCCTTTAGAGTTTCAGTTTTCTCATCTCTAAAATTATAATAATAAAACTTACCTCAGAAGGTTGATGTGAGGGCTGATGTCAACTCTTTGTAGCTGTGAAAGGAAGAATAGTTGTGTGCATGTGTGTGCGTGTGTGTGTGTGTGTGTGTGTTGCCTCCTAGTGCCTTGAATAACGCTGGCCATACAGTAAGTGCTCATTTCAGACTCGGTGGTTGGTGGGTTGATTCATAGATGAGGACTTCGAGTGGAGGCTGAACCCCTGCAGTTCTCTCTGCTTGCTACTCCACGGGAAGGAGTCTTTATTTTGCCCTCCCACTTCACTTGGTTCCCCAGGAATTATATAGTGCTTTCCCTTTGGCATTACTATAATGGCTTCCAAAGCTGGTGGGTTTTCTTGCCAGTTACAGGCCAGGGTTCCTTTATGTAACTAAAGGTTTCTACAGAAACGTGGCCTAGACTTCAGAGGGAGCATAGTAGATTTGATGATGAATATTGAGCCAATTTTCATGGCTGACACACTGCACACTTCCTTGTTGCAAAACATCACAGCCCAAACTATGTAGAGAAACTTGGTAATAGCTGAAAATCCTTGCCTGTGGCTGAATTGGAGCCTATGACTTAACACAGTTGAATTCATCACTTTTTAAATCACTGAGTGTGTTAGGCTCTTTCAGACCCCCCTTTCTTTGCACATGGTTCTCCTCTGCCTTAAATGACCTTCCATCCTGGTTCATTCACTGAGTTTCTATTCAGTTTTACAATCCTGGCTCTAAAGCAACCCCTCTATAATGCCTCCTTCAACTCTCCAAGGCCAAGTCAAATGTTCTTTCTTGCTGGCTTTCATGGTATTGCATTCATACCTTTATCATATCACTCATAAAGCTGTGTGGATCTGATAAATTTATATGTGGTTGATTTCTGTTATTCCCAGTAGCTGTTCTATGAAGTCACCACAAACTCTGACCTAGCAAATACTGAGCCATTGCTCCTAGGGGAAATTCAAGGTTAGGTTCCTGTGAGCTTCCGGTGATAACATTTTCATCAACTCATCGGTATATAACCTTGTTTTATGTGTGTTTCTGCTTAAAAACATCTATTTCATATATACTGTTGATTCATTCATTGAACTCACAGCCAACAGCACTGTAACTCATGCTTGAATGAAGCTCGTCTAACACACATATTTTCTCTGTAAGGCACATCACAGCCTCACACTTAGGAACACTAGACAGCACTTGAGCGTTCTGCTTGGGGACCATTTTAGACCGTGAAATTACCAACAAAAAGCACAAAAATGTGAAAAACATGGTACTACATAGACCACAAAAAGAGCACTTGTTTACAGTATGAGAGCTGAAATAAGAAGGCAGAACTTTGCCTTAGTCAACCTCAGCTAGGAACACGCTCCTCGGTGACTCAAACTTTCGCTGCTTGGTGCATGTTGACAAATGACACAGAAGTACCAAGAGTAGTGATTTTGAGATCAGCAAGTCGGGAAATTCACAAATACAGAATCCACAAATAATGAATGTAGGCTGTATGTGTCTCCAGACTAGACTATAAACTCTGCATCCAGAATCTCTGTCTTATTGGTCTTTGTATCTTTCCAGCACCTCAAAGAGCTCCTGATACATAAAAAAATTGATGCATAATAAATGCCAGTTGAAGGAATGAAACATTCAATCCATTTCTTTAGAGATTTTCCCAACCATTTATAAACTTCTATTAATAAAGCAGCAAAATGTCTCGAGTCTTCTCCCATATGAATGTCAAGGACCTGATTAGGTTCCTGTCAGTTACTTGAGAATAGTCCTGCTTTCAAATGTAAGGAACATTCCAAATGAAGTGGCGCCCTCATGTGTGGCATATCTGGATGCTACAGATACTGACTTCTAAGATGGGTAAAATGTTATAAACAACACCATCCACCCATCCCCCACAAAATGAGAAGGAACAATAAATTCTCAGGGTCTGGAAAAATAGTGTCAAATGATGGTCAAGGATGGAGAAAAATTACATAGTTTAGAAACTGAAAGGGAGCACAGAGATGAAATACAGAGTGATAATAGGGAAAGAAAATGGACACCTGGAGGCAGGGAGGCACGAGGGCCATGCAGGAGTTTTGCAGTGAGGTCAGGTTTAAATCTGCACTCTTCTCCTCCACTTATGGCGCCATGACTTTGGGCAGAACTTCCCTCTTCCTTGTTTCTCACGTATATAACATGGGGGGGGGGAATGACAGGACTTACCGTAAAGGATTGTTTATGCAACTGATACTTACTGAGTGTCTACTGGGTGCCAGATAGACACATGAATGAGATGATGAATGCGCAGACAATGAATGAGTACCTAGCACAGTGCCTGGTTAACCCAGCTAGCACATTTTAAAAGTGATTTTAATTATTTGCATTATAAACTTATTTCTGCTTTCATTCTCTTTTACTTCTCTCTCTGATTTGCAAGAATATATGACTTCCATTCTCTTCTAAGTCCAAACCCTTTGATACTCTTCCATAGGTCAGTTGATCTCTATCTTTAACTGACCAGGTAAATCCAGAAATTGCTGATTGCATCAACTTTTGGCACCTTTGACCAAGTGAGTCAGCCGGTCTAGGGGACTCAACCTCACCCTGCAAAGCTCACACCATCTCCAAAATCACCACAAACAAAGTAATGACACGTGTAAGAGGGCCTTTGAGCAAAGGCTGAGAGCATTTTATAGGCATAGCCGAGTCATCTGTGCAGCATCACAGTTAAGTAGGGGTCACTTCTGACTATACGCATTTTATAGCCGGGGAAATTAAAGCTTGGTGGAACTTGTTCAAGGCATCAGCTGAGTCCTGGCCACAGCCATGAAAATAAAACATAGGTGTCATGGATTACAGTTTAGGACCAAGCCTTGAATTCCTTGGACAACCAGATTTCCCTTTTCTTTACAAATAATTTCTTTTCTTTGCAGGAAATATATCAGTGAGCAAGTAGACAGGTTGATTCAGACATAGACCAGGATTCTCTCTCTTGCTATCAGAGATTGTGTCAAAGGCAGGGAGCTAAAAACACATCTGGGTACCAGGACCGTGTTAAAATTCCCACCAAACAGAATGGTTGACCCTACAGAGTTTCTTTACAAGCCCTGATAGCAATATATGAATGTTTTATGTTTAAATGCCCATTATGACAATCACATAAATGGCCATTTTCATGGTTTTCATCCTATTGTGTTTGCCTTTTGACTCTCTAATCACTTGAGAAATGGCATAGAATAGTGATGCTAGCAGGAACCTTGATATATTTAGATCTCATACTTATCTTCTTTTTTTATCCTCTCTTGAACCATTGCCCAGATCAACTCCTTATCAGCTCTTGCCTGAGTTATTTTGACAGCATTCTGATTGGTCCCTCTGCTTTCATATTCAGCTCATCCAGTTCACCGTCCAGCGATCTTCCTAAGAGACATATATGATCATGGCAGCCCCCTTATTCACATCCCCCGGTGGTTCCCCATCACCCCAGGACAAAGTCTTACATTCTTTGGAGAACTCATATGGTCACTTATAATCTGTCCTCGCTTGTTCTTTCTGACACATTTCTTTCCACTCTTAAAGTATTATATTGCTCCTCTCTTCCTCCGTATTGATATTTCCTCTTCCTGGAACGTCCCACTCTCCCTTGTCAAATGGATGAGCTCCAAATTACCCTTCCAGGTGGGGGAAATATCACCTTGTAATGAAGTCTTTTCTGGACTCTGATCCTCAGCATACCCAGGCCCTCTAACTCACTTTATCTCACAGCATTTCAATTCTGCTTCCTGGAATTTATGAATTTTATATATATAATATATCTCATATATTAATATATATGTATGTGTATAAATTACATATATAATAAAATGTCTGTGTTTTCAGTGCTTGAAATTTAGTGTACACTTAATAATAAGTATCTCTTGAGTTGATCTGAGTTAAACTGAATCCCTTAAGATCCAGAGATTAGAAAAACTGCCCTTTCAAGTTACTTCTGGAAAAGTAAAGCATAAAAGTGTACTCAAGATAGGAAGAGGTCCAACAACACAGGACCCTTTTCATAGAAAGATCAATTTTAGGGTGCTTTTTTGTGAATAAATCAAAACCCCTACAATCTGCTATTCCAGTTGTGGGATCTTAAAATCCACATTAGTGATTGTTGATCAAATCCAAAAAATTGTTCTCAGCTTCTGATGTTAAAACACTTCCTTTCCTCCTACGCCAACACCTCTATATTTTCTTTGTTTTCATTATACTAAGCATCTTTTTTGTTCTTCCCTGGACATTTGCCTGGGAGGCTGGGGCAAGCTATAAATAATAGTCATCATCACTATAACACATTATTTACACAGTCTATTTTAGAGCTGAGGGCTAACTCACAAGCATGCCCATTATGACCCTGAGAGAGATGCAGCGATTTCTTGGGGAGAGTCTTGGGCTCTTGAATATTTTACCTGCCTCAGTAGCGTCACTCATGTGACGTGACTGATCAGATGGCAGCTGCTTCATCCGATAAACTCCATCAAACTGCTTCGCATCTGTTAATGGGAGAGGAAATGGAAGAGTTTTTAAAATATGGTGATTTTTATGTCGTTACACATGAATGCAATTGGTATTCTGATTTCCACATTTCATGTATACCCAGGCATTCATGAATCTATTTAATTCGTTTTTTAGTTTTGGAATAAAAGGAACTTTACCTTTTATAACATTTATACATTTTAGGGTCTTCAAAGAATCTCAGAGCAGAAGGGGCCTTAGAGAAAAGGAGGCCCAGGAAGGAAAGGTGACTTCCCAAGTTCATATGGGAAATGAATGGAAGAAGTATGATTTAAAACATGGTGTGCTGGTTCCAGTCTGGTTTCTCTCCCTGATGCTGAACAAATCGTCACCCAAATTCTGATTTAAGCGCTAAAGTTTTCACCGTGTCGTATATCTAGGATGCTAGGCTTCTGTATAAGGGTTATCCAGTTTCTCATAAATCCCAAAACTATTTTACTGGGCTGCATTGGATCTTTTCCCTAAGAGGGATGAGTCTATCTAGTGAAAGACCCAGGCTGACTCTGGAGACAAGACTCTGAAACTGCCATTGTAAACAGGCAGAGTGATCTGGTAGAAAGAGCTTCATGTCCTAGATCCTAGGTTCTAAGAACAGTTCTACTTTATTTGTTGTATGATTTGGGGCAGGTGAGTAAACTTCTCTTGTTTCAATGTTTTTATTTGTTCACCATGGATAATAAACGCCTGCCCTGCCTACCGGGGAGGAATTTTGAGAGAATCAAATGAAATGACAGATTTGAAAAGACTGTGCAGAAAGCTACAGGAAACATTATTATCTCACACAGCGACAGCACTGCAGGGTATTTTGCTTTTGTTTATTGCCAAAGGGGCATGCGCGGTAACCTGATGCTGATTGCCTGCAGGTCGTCAGGTTTTCTTTGGCCCTTATTTTTATCCTACCAAACATCATTGAAGTTTGGAACCAATTTTATATTTTCACATATTTAAGGATTTATTTAGCACTTACTATACGTCAGACACTCTGATAGGTGCTAGGGATACAAGGAAGGATGCTCTTGTGAACTCACTGCCCAGAGGGGAAACAGACATGAAAACACCTACAAAATTGCCTTATGGTATGTGAAGCTAGTTAAGGAACTTAGGGACAGGCATTTAACCTAGTCTGTGAGAGGGCTTTCAGGAAAAATTGTATTTTTTCCTATGTAGGACTGATCTGGGGAGGAAAAGGGAAAATTAGAAATAACAAATGTATCGGGATGTTGATTTACTTGGGACATTATGAATACTTTGGTTTGACAGTAGATTGGGGAATGAGACAGTAGATTTAGATGGTGGTCATTACAGAGATTTTCTGATAGTTTAAGGCGCTTATACCAGTTGTTGAAAGAGAACAGGAATTTTTGATTAAAGTTTAATTTTAGCATGCATCCATTGCCTCTTTCCTGTCTTTTGTCCTGATCCAAGCACATTACACCGCAGAGTAATGATGGAGAGGTGCTTACTCCATTCTAAGGAATACGTATACAAAGAATAATGTAACAAATGTCCATGTTCCCATCACCCAGAATATTATTTTGTTATTAGCACTGCATTTTTTTTTTCCTATTAAATAGTAGGATATTAATGATCAACTGGAAATTCTTATGCTCCCAAAGGTGGTAAAAACTTCTAATGCTAAATCACTCTGGTTCTCTCCTAGCCACTGGGAGGATTACACTCTTCCTCCTTTGTAGGACTATATCATCAGTTCTGGCCAATGGTTGGTGGGCAGACATGTCACTTCTGGGTTGGAACACTTAATTACCAGTGGGAGACCTTTCAACAACTTTCATCTTCCTGTTGCAAAATACGATGCCCATCATCCTGGGTCCTGGAGTAAGAAGGACATTGAGAAGCTACCCTGCCACTAGCACCAACGCATGACGGACACATAATGGAGTTGTAAATACATCCTTGTTGTTTAAGCCACTGAGATTTTGGAGTTGTTTATTACTACAGCATTACCTCACTTAGCCCATCTGATACATCTTCCAGCCCAATCCCCCTTCCTCCCCATCCAGAGAATCTTTCCACTCACAGTTTCTAAATTTTCTAAATAAGGATGTATACTTACTATATTGTATTATACTGTATGATTTTAAAGGTTCCATAAATGCTATCAAATGGTATTCTGGTTCTTAGTTTTATTCACTCAGTTGTGTGGATTATTAAAACTATCCATCATGATAGCTACATAATTCTATAGACTATGTACCTGTGGAGTTTTACCCAATAGTGACTAATTCTTCTTCAAAATGGTTCTAGTATTTTATTGCTCAGAGGACCAAAGTCAAAGTGTGCTTACATCTCCACATATTTCCCACCTTTTCTATCGTCAGACTTTCTGGTATGTTTTTATCTGTGAAATGTAATTTTATTGTTTGCATGGACATTTTCTTGATTACTGAGACAGGTTCTTCTCACATGTTTATTGATTTTGTCAGGTTTTCTCTTCAAAAAGAGAAAGCTGTTCATATCCTTTGCAATTTTATCTATTGTACCCTTTATAACTTATAAATTCATAGTTCAGCTATTATTTTGTTGTCGATTTGAAAGAGTTAAAAAATTATATTCTGCATACTAATCCTTTGCCTATTATATGTATTACTAATTCCTTCATTTAACCTGTGACTTGCCTCTTAACTTTGTGGTGTCTTTTATCATATAGAAGGACTTAATTTTGAAGCTGCTAACATATTCTTTTATGATATCTGTTTTTCTGGTTTCTTCTTTAAGAAAGCTTTTTTCCAACTAAAGAGCAAAGAGATGTTTTCTAATATTTTCATCTAATAGTGTTAAATGTAGTTTTTCACTTTAGTTTACATCTTTGGTATGTATGAAATATATTTGGGAGAATGACGTGAGAAAGGAATCTATTTTCTTACAGGAAAAGCCACTGGTCTCAACAATGTTCTTCCTGCTTTGTTTTCCAATACCTCTCCTTACAAGTTCACACTCATCTCTTTTCACACGCTACACTGTTGTGATTAATCTATTTTTATAATACACCTTGATATCTGATAAATAATGTGCCCGTTTTCTCCTGATTTTAAAGAAATTTCTTGGCTATGTTTGGACTTGTCTCTTTGCTATGGACTTTTGAATATATATCCTGATGAAATTCTTTATTATTTCTAAGTATTTGTCTTTCTGTTTGGCTTTTCTATATAGACCAAGGGTTGGCAAACTACAACATATGGATAAAATCTAAAAATACTTGATATACAGTTGACCCTTGAACAACATGGTGGTGGGGCACTGACATCGCCCCCTTCCATCCCCGAGCAGTCAAAAATCCACATATAAATTTATGGTTAGCTGTCTTTATCCATGGTTCTGCATCTATGGGTTCACCCAACCACATGTAGTACACATTTATTCAAAAAACCCATATATAAATTGACCCATGCAGTTCAAACCCATGTTGTTCAAGAGTCAACTGTAATTCATTTTCTTTCGTCTTAATCAGTCATAGTAGGGGGTTAAATATTTTGTTAGGTTTTTTAGAATGCAAGATTTTGATTTTACTGATTATCATGAATGAATTTTCTACATCTGTTTGTTTTTTTCATTTATGCCTCAGATATTGAGTTGAGCTAGTCATACTTTATGATCCCTGTGTTCCGTTTTCAATTAATCTAACTCCCATCTTTATCATTTCTCATCTTCTGCTTTTGGAGAGTGTATTCTGTTTCTGTTTTTTTTTCTAGTCTCTTGAAAAGGAAACTCAACTCACTCTTATTCTGTATTTTTTTATTTCTGAGTGAATGGATTTAACAGTACAAATTATCTTCTAACTGCTGCTTTAGTTTTATCCCAGCAATTGTGATATGTGAATAACATTAACGTTATGCAATGTAGATCTTTCTTTGGTATTAGGTAGTAAATTTGGTTTTCTTTTAAAAGCATTTGGAGTGTATTTTTTAGCTTGGAAGATTTTCAGTTTGGAAAGTTTCTATCAACATACCTTCAAGCTCACTGATTCTTTCCTCAGCCATGTCCAGTCTACCGATGAATCCATCAAGAGCATTCTTCATTTCTTTGACAGTGTTTTTAATGTCTAGCATTTTAAAAATTATTTCTTAGAGTTTCCCATCTATTCTTGTACGTTGTCCATTTTTTCCACTAGAATCTTTAGTATATTAATCACAGTTATTTAAATTCCTGGTCTGATAATTCCAAAATCTCTGCCACATCTGAGTCTGACTCTGACACTTGCTTTGTCTCTTCCACAGTGTTTTGTTTGTTTGTTTTGTGTGTGTGTGTGTTTTATTTGTATTTCACTTTTCAGAATTTCTTGTAAAATTGGCTGTTGAAAGCCTACATGATGTGTCAGGTAAAAGGAACTGAGATGTGAGGTTTTATATTTATCTGGCTAGAAGTTAGACTGTGTTACCCTTTTCTGTAGCTTTGATATCATAGGTTAAAATTTCTTCTAGAGTCCTTGTTTTGTCTCTCCTGTTATCTTTGGGTTTCCTTAGAGACTCCTTCTTAAACAGGGTCTGAGGCTTGCAGTTCTTTTGGCTATAATCTCTGGCTATTATACAATAGCCTTGTTGATGCTGTGGTAAGATGCTGGTGAAGAGGAAATATTCTATAATCATGTAATTAAATCTTACTCCTGTTAAGTGAGGGTGTCTGTGTAAGGCTAGGTCTCTAGGAGTTTTTCTCTCTTGAGCAAGTCCTCACTTAGCCTCCATCAGCAAGTCAATAACTTTTTAAGTGTTTCTGCCAGGCTCCACATGTGACTTCTGTTTCTAGTAAGCTGTGATTCTCTGCATCTGCCAGTCTCTCCCATTTTCAGGCCCTGTGACCTCAATTCTCTAATGGATCTATGAAAGGTTGATTTTCAATTTGTCCATTTTTGCTGTTGTTGTTGTGAGGATGAGAGTGAAGACTTTCAAATTTTTACATATTGAACTGTAAACTGGAAGTCTCCACCTTTGAATTTTTAATATGTCTGTGTGTGTACACATATATATTTATTTTAGTTTTTACTTGCATTTTGGTCAAAGAACATATTTTCACTTGTGTCCTAATACATAGTCAATTTTTAGAAACAGTTCTTGTGTACCTGAAAAGAATTCATAGTCTCCATGTTTGGGGTGTCATGAGTTTTTTCATTGGCTTATATTTCTAGAATTTATTTTTCTTTTCTCATATTGACTTTTTCTTTACAGTGTGATTTCTATTTACTTCTCTATTTCTGCAAAGATTTAAAATACTTATTTTATAGTCTTAAAAACTGTCTCATTATCTCTAAGATAATTTGTTGTTCCTCTTGCCTCTTCTTCCTGGTTATTCATTTTCTCATATGGTTCACGATTTTGGCTATGATCTTGTTGTCAGTGAGGATATTTTCCATAGAAAAACCATGTGACTTGATTTAGGTGACAGTTTCGCAGCTGCATTTGCTGGGACTTTATGGATTTAAGTGATCTGGACTAATGTTTATGTTAACATTTCTTTTGGGTCCTGAACTAATCAGGTGGCTTAAATTTGGACCCCTCCTGTGTTCTGATTACTTGCAGGTGTGTCTATTTCCACCCACTGGCCTAGGTGAATAGGAAGCTTTATTACCTCTTTTTTGGGTCAGGTGGGCAGTGATTTTCTTACAGACGGCAATGCTAATGGCTGCAGAATCAATTCACGTCACTCAGTGCCAGCTGCCCACCCACATGGGGTTGCTGGCTGAATTTCCCTCTCTGTGTGGACGTTAATCTCTAGTGCCAAATGTTAAGGCCTATAAGAGGCTCCAATTTCCCTATAACACTTTTCAGCTTTAACTATCACTTACCAATTTTGAGATTTCTTTCTTAATTTTTTCGGAATTTTCCTTTTTCGGTCTCAGGCTATGAATTTACAGTTGCTAGGTAATTTATTTTTCCATCTTTTTTTTTTTTTTTTTTTGGCAGTACGCGGGCCTCTCACTGCTGCGGCCTCTCCCACTGCGGAGCACAGGCTCCAGACGTGCAGGCCCAGCGGCCATGGCTCACGGGCCCAGCCGCTCCGCGGCCTGTGGCATCCTCCTGGACCGGGGCACGAACCCGCGTCCCCTGCATCGGCAGGTGGACTCTCAACCACTGCGCCACCAGGGAAGCCCTATTTTTCCATCTTAAATCCAACATTTCTATTGTGTTTTCAGTAAGAGAGTGTCTCCCACTTCAGCTCAGCCTGCCTTACTTTTCAGAGGACAAGAGACATATATTCTGAAAGGAACACACAAACCTGTGAGCAGATCCTTAAGGAAGGCTCTGCTGTGGGCAGCTGGACAGCCTGTAGGGGCACTGGAAACACTGGTCTGAAGCTGGCTTATTCTTGACTCTCAAATCATGCCACGTATTTAGCCAAAAGTCAGCGCTGCCTGGTGCTACAAATAAGCCTTCCACTGCAGCTTTCCTTTGGCTTCTGAAGTCACTGAATACCACACCTGACTCTCCAGGACCCGTTCAGCTAATGCCTGCTGTGCATGGTGCCGAATTTGACTCCCAGTAGACACCTCCTCCTGTAGTGTGTGCTTAGCCCCCTGTGAAGCCCTCTGTCCATCCCCACAAGAAGACATGATGCCTCCACTTTGAGCTGCAGCCACATTTGTTGTCCCAGATGTTCATGCCTTTAGAACACGTGTCCTCTTTTTCTCAATCTGGGTCAGTCCCTGGGCTTAAAGCTTTAGCTAACATATGTAATGGAAGCTAAAGATACCTGAAAATAAAAAAGACTTTTTCTGTTCCCAAATTCATAAACTCCAAAAGAAAAGAGTTATCACTCTAGCAAGATGTCTTCAGGATTTTTAGGAAATGTGTTTTTCAGTTCACATTTAAAATATTTGTTTAAAGAAAATTATCCATACCCTGAGGTTACTGAGTAATGAAAATAATGCCATGTGAGTTCATTAGTCTCTAATATGATTTTTCTCCTCATTTTACTTGCCAATAAGGAAAGATTCTCCAAATGATGTATTTCAGAGTCTGAGGAGAAGGAATTATGATTGGTTTCTTCATGGCTATTATCAACCATAAGAGAAAAATTCAACGAGTTTGCAATTTTCAAAGAAGTGGAGAGATTACTTTGTTAATGTCTATTCAGTTCATTTTTCTATTTGGGGAATTGAAAATTCGAGTGTGGTTGCAGAGAACTGACTGGAGAAAGCTTAAATTGCAATACAGGGGCATTTCTCCAACTGTAGAACTATTTTGAAGTTGCTTAGAGTAAATGTGGGAATATGAGTAAGAACTGTAGCCTTGTTCCCTAGAATTGCACACTTATCCTAAATGAAGACTTTTGGTAAAAATCACTATTGTCATCAAAAAAGCAGTTATTAAGTGACCATCTGTGCAGAGTTCTTTTTTTTTTTTTTTTTTTGCGGTACGTGAGCCTCTCACTGCTGTGGCCCCTCCCGCCGCCGAGCACAGGCTCCGTAGGCGCAGGCCCAGCGGCCATGGCTCACGGGCCCAGCCGCTCCGCGGCATGTGGGATCCTCCCAGACCAGGGCACGAACCCGCATACCCTGCATCGGCAGGCAGATGCTCAACCACTGCGCCACCAGGGAAGCCCTGTGCAGAGTTCTTTACAGAGGCTGGAAATAAACAAAGCCTTAATTAACGATGATGTAAGAACTTATTGATGTTTTTAAAGGGGGATGATCATGTTACCTGAAGGACATTCAGGTACCTGAACAGGTAAATCATTTACATAAAGACCTGGTATGTTGAAATTCAGTGTAGGCCAAAGGGATGTGTTGGAAAAAACACTGGAATGAGAGTCAGGAGAACTGGGTTGTAATCCATTTTGATATCACTCAGCTGAGATAACTTAGGAATTACCCAGCCTCCCTGGGCTTCACTTTCCTCACGTGAAGTTGGACAAAATTCAGAAGCTAGACAACAATTATTGATGAAAAATTCACATCTGGTTTCTTTACACATAAGCAATGCAACATGAGTCCCTGCCTCCCAGAAGACCTGTATATTCAAGAAAAACAATAAACCAGAAGTGACATAGTCAAGGCAATGACAACAGTAGAAGGATGTCTGGCTGGCATTACCGAATAGCTTCAGAATAAAGCAGGAATTGGAGAAGGTGGGCCACCAGGTACAACTTCCAGAGGGAGGTACTGGAAAACGTATCTGAAAAGAAGGGCAGTCTATGAACCAGTAAAAACAGGAAGCCAAGTTGGGTGAAGGCATGAGTAAAAGCCTGGGTGGGGCTGGTGTCAACTTAGGGATCAACCATGGGGTACTGACCCTGGGGAAGGGAAGGTGCTAGGAACCCATGACGATAATTTCCATAAAGAACAGTTGTGCAAGGTCTGCCAGGGAGGGAAGGAAGCTGGGTTCCTTGTGGCCCCAGAGGACAGCAGAATGGCTAGGTGACATTAGAAGGAGGCAGAGCTCAGCAGGCCCGAGGGACACGCTCAGTTGCCTGGAAGGCAGTGTAACTGTTCCAGCCCTGAAATCGCACCAACTGGCTGAGTGATCGGGCAGCTCACTGTAGCTTTCTGGCCCTGTTTCACGCATGTACCACAATAGATGCGTGTTCCAGGAATTTTCAAGGTCCTTTGTCTCTTTGATTTTGCGGAAGGACTTTCTGCTAGAGCAGCACAAATTGCAGAGGAATAGTTAGTGCAGCAGGGATTTCACTTTCACTGGGCACATTCAGGCAGGGCTGCTTGGCCACCTGGCAAGGCTGCTTGTTGGGGGGAGGTAATTTCTACACTGGGTCAGCTCCTTCTGTCGTTGAGATTCTCTGGGTTCTAGGAACCATCAGAGAGAGTGGGGAGACCTGGCTGGGAGAGGAGTTGGGTCATCCTGAACTTGAGCGCAGGTCTGGAAACGCACTGTTGGCAGCAACATGAGGATCCGTGAGGCCAAAGGTATCTGAGATAAGGCTGCAGCGGTCTGAGCTAGCAGGGATGAGGGACGGAGGAAGGTGGATTCCGGTGAGGCTCTGATGGAAGGCCAGAGTCAACTGGCCGAGAGTTCGCATGTAGAGGGGAAAGGAGAGGATGACAGGGCCATTCCCGGAATGGGAGGAGAGACTCCACGTGGGCGGACACAACCCAGGGAAGATGAACAAGTGCCTCTGTCCCTGCCAAGTTCACTGGGCGGTGGGATGGAACCTTTGGTTTATGATTCTATTTCATGCATCTTTGCCTGTGAAAGCTGTTCAGGGTGTCACTGGGAGGGCACAGATACAGCCCACCCAGTCGTGACACGTACAGCCCAGCCCTCTAAGGAAATATAGCCATGTACTCAGAGCTGGAACACAGGCAATCAAGAACAGGCCCAAACTGAAGACGGAAGCAGGATATGTCAATGCAGCCAATTTGATTTGTCCTGTAAACCTGGAGGCCTTAAAATCTGTGTCTTGATCCCAATGCCAACCCTCAGGTTTTCCCTGGAGGCTCAAGGATGGGTAGTCATCTGGGAGACATGAAACTGGGGATTGGGTGAAAATGTTCTGTTTTTACTTGGTAAGGAAAACAACTTAAATCTCGATTGTTTTCCAAATAGCTGTGTTAAAGCAACCACATCAATATTTAGGAATCTCAAGAATTGCCCTGTCATCCTCGTGACAAAATAACACAGACACAGGAGAGGAAAGAAAAGGGTTCTACGGGGGCACAGAGGAAAGAGACAGAGGGGGTGGTTTGAGCAAACTATTAGCCCAGGTAGGCTCACCTTAATAATAACAATAATAATAATAATAAATACTTTAGAAGAGAGTTCACGGAAACTCATCTCTGGGTAGGAATTTTCTGTTTCTACAGTGGCACCCATGTCCTTGCCAATTTATTCTGATCTGTGCATACGCATATTCACACTCCAGCCCAGCCACACACAGTCCCACTGGCACAAGTGTCTTCCCATGAAACCCCCTTGCAGCTGACTCTCCCAGGACAGCCGGGCACACAGCAGCCAGCACTCCATGGAGCTCTGGAGGTTTCTCAAATTGTTTGCATCAAGACACTTGCTTTATAACCAGATTTCATCCTGCTTCGTAGGCACTGTGCTGAGCGCTGCCCCCCAGCCAAGTCCGTGTGAGCCTGGAGCCTGACATCTGCTGATAGAGAAAGCTGACCAGCAAACAAGGCCAGAGGCCACTGATGGGGTGTTCTGGAATTCCTGAAAATGGCCCGGCGGGGGCTACTTCCTCCATTCCCAGCAATGATGGTCCTACATAAAGGCCATTTTGTGCCACTTGTATAGAGACCCTTCTCTCTGCTCCTGCCTGCTGGTTCTTATCTGATCTCATGTCTTGGCTAGGCTGATGCCCCAGTTTCTCCTCATCTCCACTTTCAGTTCACATTCACTGTGTCCACTGAGGCTCAGCCCTCGATACTCAGAGTCTAAGAACTCAGAACAAAGAGGGGAAGAAAAATGGGCTGGAGAGAGGCATTAGGACAGATGGGAGAAGGAGGAGGTCTCTGCTTCAAATAAAAGAGGCATTTTTTAATTACGAAGCTGTGCTACATCTTCTGAGAGACTCTAATTTTGGAAAAAATTATCCTTGGAAAGGGACTGGGCCGATTAAAGGAAGAAATGAGAAATAATACTTGAAGGTAGGTTGGGACAGATCAGGGAGTCAGTTAAATGTCAGGTTAACGTATACAAAAATAAACTTAAAATGGATTAAAGACCTAAATGTAAGGCCAGACACTATAAAACTCTTAGAGGAAAACATCAGAGCACTCTCTGACATAAATCACAGCAAGATCCTTTTTGACCCACTTCCTAGAGAAATGGAAATAAAACCAAAAATAAACGAATGGGACTAATGAAACTGAAAAGCTTTTGCACAGCAAAGGAAACCATAAACAAGATGAAAACACAACCCTCAGAATGGGAGAAAATATTTGCAAATGAAGCAACTGACAAAGGATTCATCTCCAAAATTTACAAGCAGCTCATGCAGCTCAATATCAAAAAAACAAACAACCCAATCCAAAAATGGGCAGAAGACCTAAATAGACATTTCTCCAAAGAAGACATACAGATTGCCAACAAACACATGAAAGGATGCTCAACGTCACTAATCATTAGAGAAATGCAAATCAAAACTACAATGAGATATCACATCACACCAGTCAGAATGGCCATCAGCAAAATATCTACAAACAATAAATGCTGGAGAGGGTGTGGAGAAAAGGGAACACTCTTGCACTGTTAGTGGGAATGTAAATTGATACAGCCACTATGGGGAACAGTATGCAGGTTCCTTAATAAACTACAAATAGAACTACCATATGACCCAGCAATCCCACTACTGGGCATATACCCTGAGAAAACCATAATTCAAAAAGAGTCATGTACCACAATATTCATTGCAGGACTATTTATAATAGCCAGGACATGGAAGCAACCTAAGTGTCCATCAACAGATGAATGGATAAAGAAGATGTGGCACATATATACAGTGCAATATTACTCAGCCATAAAAAGAAAAGAAATTGGGTTATTTGTAGTGAAGTGGATGGACCTAGAGTCTGTCATACAGAGTGAAGTAAGTCAGAAAAAGAAAAACAAATACTGTATGCTAACACATATATATGGAATCTAAAAAAAAAAAAAGGTTCTGAAGAACCTAGGGGCAGGACAGGAATAAAGACACAGATGTAGAGAATGGACTTGAGGACATGGGGAGGGGGAAGGGTAAGCTGGGATGAAGTGAGAGAGTGGCATGGACATGTATACACTACCAAATGTAAAATGGATAGCTAGTGGGAAGCAGCCGCATAGCACAGGGAGATCAGCTCGGTGCTTTGTGACCACCTAGAGGGGTGGGATGGGGTGGGGAGGTGGGAGGGAGGTACATGAGGGAGGGGATGTGGGGATGTATGTATACGTGTAGCTGATTCACTTTGTTATACAGCAGAAACTAACACAACAATGTAAAGCAATTATACTCCAATAAAGATGTTTAAAAAAAATGTCAGGTTAAGTAATTTCCTGAGATTCTATCCCATTTTCCTCTTCTTCCTACTCATCTTTCTCCTCAGTACAATTTATTGAAAGACTACTGTAGGAGGAGGTCACGAGGTTAACTCTCACAGCAACTTGGATTTGCAGAGAAAATTGTATTTCTTTTTTTTTTTTTTTTTTTTGCGATACACGGGCCTCTCACTGTTGTGGCCTCTCCCGTTGCGGAGCACAGGCTCCAGACGCGCAGGCTCAGCGGCCATGGCTCACGGGCCCAGCCGCTCCGCGGCATGTGGGATCCTCGCGGACCGGCGCACGAACCCTTGTCCCCTGCATCGGCAGGCGGACTCTCAACCACTGCGCCGCCAGGGAATCCCTTCTATTTCTTTTTAATTTGTGGATAACTAAATGGACTTGCTCCCAAATCTTTACACGCTGGTTAGCTAGAATAAAAGAAACCACACCCACACACATGCCGAACACATGCATATATACATACACTTTATAGAACAAAACAAAAACTAGCCAGACCGAAATTTCAGTCTGGTGTAAAGCTTAGTCTGATCTTAAAATTTAAATTGTCTCTTGAGGCATTATTCAATGTCTTGGATAAAAACTGCTCCATCTTTTGGGAACACCCCCCTCACCACGCCCCGCTTCATGCTCCTTTGCGTGGGACGGAGCCTGGGCATGCGGGGGAAATTACTGAGCTCTCTGACATTGGGAAGGCTGAGGTCCCTGGCATTATTCTGGTCCTCAGAGTTGCACTGGGTCCCAGCCTAAGAAGCCACCCCTCTCCAAGCCACTGACAGCAGGAATGTCCAAGAGACAGGTCACCCTGTCTGGGCTACGTTAGCAGCAGCATTCTTACTCTCCACAAGTTAAAGAGGAATAGAATCTTTAAATCTGAAGACCCAAAATGTGCTGCTTGGTATGAATTTATAAATAAATAAATAAATAAATAAATAAATAGTGATGGACATCCAGACCCATGCTGGTAAAAGCTCAGACTAAGAAAAGAGAAAGTCTTCAAAGTTTCCAAAGATAGAAAAACAGTAATCAGGATATCTTCAGGGGCTTGAAGATTAGATTATCACCTAACTTCTCCTTGGCAAAGGTGGATGCAAAAAAACAACAGAACACAGTGCTTCAAAGTTACAAGATAAAACATTATTTTGAAACTAGAAACGTAGAACTGATTCAAACTAAAATTCAAATGAGAGGACAAAGTAAAGATGTTTGGGGCAATGCAAGGACTCATAAAATTTACCACTCAGAGAAACTTTCAGCATAGGTTCTGGCAAAATAAGTAATAAATTCAAGAAAGAGTTTTAAAAAGGTTTTAAAAAGTGGCCTTGCAATAAATAAATAGCCTATGACAAACAAAACTATACCACACAAACATCAGAAACCAATAAAACTTATAGTTGAAGTGACTGCTTTTGAATAATTTAAAAATATTTTAGCACCAATATGGATCTTAAGATAGAAGAAAGCTAGGGTTAGAGAGAGGAGGAGAATGAAATTTTATCAAGGTTTTTATACTGTTAAGGTAAAGGATATGGATACCAACAGGCTCAGAGGTTGATCTGAAGGGCAATGATATAAGAGTTTCATTACCAAAAGTTAAATAGGAAGTACAAATATTAAAATACGAGATAAACAAAACAAATGAACAAATATAACAAAACAGAAACAGACTCACAGATACAAAGAATAAATTCATGGTCAGAGGGGAGGGGAGGGGCAAAATGGGTGGAGGGGATTAAGAGATGTAAACTACCAGTTACAAAATAAATAAGTCACAGGGTATACAGCACAGGGAATATAATCAACATTGTATAATAACTTTGCATGGTGTGTATTCTATAAAAGTATTGAATCACTATGTTGTACACCTGAAACTAATGTAACATTGGAAGTCAACTACAAAAAAAAATACTAGGAAACAAAATGAACAAGGGAAACTCAATTGATTAAAATAAAAATAGAACAGAGAAATAAAAAGAGACACTAAATAGAAAATATGAGTACAAAAATAATTCCAGCGGACGTAATTTCAGTGAATATGAAAGGAAAAGATCCTTAGATCGGGTGCCAGCTCTGTACTGCTTTCAAGCAGCACACCTAAAACGGAAAGAAACATAAAAGGCAAAATTTAAAGTGACTCTTTTTTTGTTATTTAACGTCTTTATTGGAGTATAATTGCTTTACAATGTTGTGTTAGTTTCTGCTTTATAACAAAGTGAGTCAGCTATACGTATACATATATCCCCATATCTCCTCCCTCTTGTGTCTCTCTCCCACCCTCCCTATCCCACCCCTCTAGATGGTCACAAAGCACCGAGCTGATCTTCCTGTGCTATGTGGCTGCTTCCCACTAGCTATCTATTTTACATTTGGTAGTGTACATATGTCAATGCTACTCTCTCACTTCGTCCCAGTTTACCCTTCCCCCTCCCCGTGTCCTCAAGTCCATTCTCGACATCTGCATCTTTATTCCTGTCCTGCCCCTCATATATATGTGTTAGCATATGGTATCTGTTTTTCTCTTTCTGACTTTCTTCACTCTGTATGACAGACTCTAGTTCCATCCACCTCACTACAAAGAACTCAATTTCATTTCTTTTTATGTCTGAATAATATTCCATTGTATATATATGACACATCTTCTTTATCCATTCAAATGTCGATGGACACTTAGGTTGCTTCCATGTAAAGTGACTCTTTTATCTATAACAGGCACATGGTTGTGGTACAAATGCCAAAATAGAAATGTTAATTTTAGGCAAGAGAGAATTCAAAGTGAAGATTTCTAAGCAAGACAACAGAGAGATAAAATATTTAATAAAATTATAATTCTTAAGTAGTTATGAACCACGGATTTTTAGACCTCTAACAATCTTGCTTCAAAATATTAGGAGAAAAACTGACAAATTATAAGGGAAATCCACATTCATGTAGGACGTTTTAATACCCATTGTTCTGAAATTAGCAGATTCAGTAAACCATAAAAAGGGATTGAGAGCCAGCTTCCCAAGCCTACCCACAGCGTGGGACGCAGATGGGTCACTGAAGTGCTGAGATCCTGATCCCCGTGGCCATGGAGTGGCCTGGTGGGACCCGAGGCAGACACAGCCTCCAATCAATTACCTCCGATTTCAGGCAGCTTTGTTCATTCTCCAAAGGCGCCATCCAAACAAATGTCTGTGTTATCTGTGCTCTGACCTGAACAAATTTGGGAAAGATGGAGAATAATTAACTAGGATCTGATACATGATATGATGGGACACGTGTGTATGATATATTACATATATTTGTATTCTATGTATTTACATGTAACTTATGTGAAACTATACCAGTAAAGAGGAAGAACACTTTTTTTTTTCAAAAACATAAAAATAAAAATTGACAATGTATTATATCTAGAAGAAAATCTTAATAAAATGTATTTTAAAAATTCCTTTAGATCTTATTCTCTGGCTATAATGTAATAAAATTAGAAAATACATCAAAAGGTTGGCTTACACTAAAAATACATTAATTTTAAATTTAAAAAAATTTTACATACCATCCTGATACTTTTTGTGCATTTTTTGTATGTTATATTTCAATAAAAAAAGCTACTTAAAAGATTTTAAGTGTTTTGAATTAAAGAGAAAATAAAAATATCTATTCTAAAATTTGAGTGTATTACATTTTAAAACTGTAGAATGTTGGTTTAGTAGTATTCACAGGAAAATATATAATCTTACTTTCATATAAGAGAAAAAGGAAATATTTAGAATAAAAGAAGTATGCATACAGTTAAGGAAAGTAAGAAAAAACATCAAAACAAATAAAAATAAAATAGAAGAATATTTTAACAAATATAGAAGCAAAAATATGGACATTAGAAAAAAGTGACGAAAAGATGAACAATTAAATGAAGTGATGGTTCTTTGAAAACATCAATAAAATAGAAAATCACTGACAAATTAATCCAAAAAAAAACAACAGAAAAGGAAGAAATGGAAAGGAAGACGTACATATTAGAAAATGAGAATGATTGAAATGATATAATAATACTAATTTGTTTCAATGGAAACTGAAAAACTAGAAAACCTGGGTAATTTTCCTAGTAACATACAATTTAGCAAAATTGAATCAATAAAAGTTCACACACCTGTCTACTAACATGAGAGAAATGGAAAAAGTAGCCAAGATCTCACCCTATAAAAGAGTCCCATCCAGGTTGCTTTTTTTGTGTGTGGTATGCGGGCCTCTCACTGTTGTGGCCTGTCTCATTGCAGAGCACAGGCTCCGGACGCGCAGGCTCAGTGGCCATGGCTCACGGGCCCAGCCGCTCCGCAGCATGTGAGATTTTCCCGGACCGGGCCACGAACCCGTGTCCCCTGCATTGGCAGGCGGACTCTCAACCACTGCGCCACCAGGAAAGCCTCAGGTTGCTTTTATAAATGAGGTAGTTCCTTGTGTTGTACTAACTGTTCTGGAGCAGAAAATGATGGACACTTCACAGCCAGTTTAATGATATCCTGATACTAAAACCTGAACTAGGCTAGTGCACACACACACACACCTGCACACACATTCACTCATCTTGGGCAATCTCACAAATATATTCAGAAGTCAGAAACAGCAC
Organism: Monodon monoceros; assembly: GCF_005190385.1. Classification (NCBI taxonomy): domain Eukaryota; kingdom Metazoa; phylum Chordata; class Mammalia; order Artiodactyla; family Monodontidae; genus Monodon; species Monodon monoceros. The sequence continues at coordinate 76,108,679 of NW_021703775.1, read as the reverse complement.
ACTTACAAAATTGAATTTTTCAGTGAATTAAAAGAATAATGCATTATGATAACTAAGGCCTCTCCTTTCCTACCCTTGCTATATAATAATGGTTCCCCGTCAGGAAAACAATGAAATTCACTATTTAGCACATAGAAGGACAAGAGCCACAGGGATTATTTTAAGAGGAGCCAGAGACATTTTTGATCACACACACACACGCACACATGCTCTCTTCAGTAAGCTAAAAATAGAAGGAAACATCCTGACGCCCATAAAGTGAATCTATGTAGTTACACAATTCACTCAATGAAATCAAATAATAAGAGGAATAAATATTAGAAAACAAAAATAGATATTTGCAGGCCATTAAATTATTGAGATGATAAAACTAACATACAAGAACAGCAAATTTTGATAGGTGACTGAACTCAAGACCAACATAAAAATCTCAATAAATTCCAATAATAGTAACTATTACTTGAAAATCATAAGGGAAAACAAGCACTTTCTATAGCTATGAAAATGAATTAAAAATACCTGGGGAAAATTCTAACAAAAATATGCATAGCCTATGTGAAGTAAATTAGCAAAGGATACCGAAGGATATAAAAAGAACACCTGAATAGAGTAGACCTCACATTATTTTAAAAAATCACTTTGACTTTGCCACAGGTCAATTTATAAATTAAATGAAGACCTATTTAGAATCCCGACAAGATTTTTAAAAAATGATACCTGACAAGTGGATTCAAATGTTTATATGGAATTTAAAATAAATATAACCTTAAAGCGCAGTCTTGTTTTTCAATCATGAAATGTAGGGTTTGGTTTGCTAATATGCAATTTATTTAGATACATACTTTTTTCAAATTTATTAGGTCTGTAATTTTATTTTGAGTGCCTTATAACATTTTGATATTAGTATTCAACTATAAAAATAATCAGGAAATATTCCATCTCTTTCTGTGCTCTAAAAAAATGTAATAGCATATGAATTATTTAATCCCTAAAGGTCTGTTTTTTAAAATATTTTACACTAGTGCCATTTTATGGGACCAGTTTTAAGTGTTTTTCAGTTATTGGTTCATTCAGATTTTGTTTTTCATTAAAATCAAGGAGACGTTCAAATTTATCAGTATCCACTATACATAGAATTGTCTTATAATTTTAAAATATCCTTTAGAGTTCTGCTTTTTGTTGATTTTTAATTCTGTTGTCTCTCTTTTTATCTCTGATATAATTTTTTAGAAAATGGTCATTTTATTGGTTTCTTCTATCAATTCTGCTTTTTCAAACATTTCTAAATACAATTTTTGTTGTTTTCTAATTCTCAATATAATGTTTTGATCTTTATGAATTTACCCCTAGTTTTTGTTTTCCTTCATTTAACTTTTTGAGCTTGATGCTTATTTCATTTATTCTCAGTCATTATTAGTTAATATTGAAAGAACTTTAAAATGAGGGATTTCCTTTAGCTGTATAAATTATAGGTTTTGCTATGCTGTGTTTTTATTGTAGTTAATTACGAATTTACTAATAATTTTTATGTCGAATTTCATTTTCCCTTAGAAACAGAAGTTATTTAAAAGAGTGATGTTTTAATTTTTTTTAATTTAAGTTTGCTATTTTTTTTGCTGGTAATTTCCTATTTTATTAGTGACTATGGCCTATAGATCTCTATTTAGGGAACACTTTTCTGGCTGAGTTTTACATGATCAATATTCTGTGTAGAGTAGAAAAAATGATTATGTAATTAAGCTTGCTTGATGTACACTTTAGTCTTATGTTATTGTTTATTACCTCCTTATTACAGCAAATTCTGAGGGGCCTTTGTTAAAAAATCTAAGAGTCTGTAAGTATTCTACATTCATTTTGAAATACGTATTTCAGGAATCTATAATGTCCCAACTTACTGCTTTTTACTTTGAATTCCACTTCATTATGATAATGTGGCCACTATAATGTGCATTTTGTTTGCATTTTTCTGGTATAATCTAATCTGTTGTTTTATTTTAAATTTATGATACATTTCATTTTCATAACACATTCACTTTTATTATGGATAATGGATACACTGACCTCATTCTTGCTGTGTTATTTTAAGATTTCTGTTGATTGTGTTTTCTTTCTTTTTTTAAAAAAATTGAAGTATAGTTGATCTACAATGTTGTGTTAGTTTCAGGTGTACAGCAAAGTGATTTGTTTATACGTATCACATATATATTCTTTTTCAGATTCTTTTCTCTTATAGGTCATTGCAAAATATTGAATATACTTCCCTGCGCTAGACAGTAGGTCCTTGTTGGTCATCTGTTTTGTATATAGTAGTGTGTATATGTTAATCCCAAACTGCTAATTTATCTTGCCCCCTTTCCCCTTTGGTAACCATAAATTTGTTTTTTATGTCTGTGGGTCTATTTCTGTTTTGTGTATATGTTCATTTGTATAATTTTTGTTTAGATTCCACATATAAGTGATGTCATATGACATTTGTCTCTGTCTGGCTTACTTCAGTTAATATCATCATCTCTAGGTCCATTCATGTTGCTGCAAATGGCATTATTTCATTCTTTTTATGGCTGAGTAATATTCCATTGTATACACATACCACCTCTTTATCCATTCATCCATTCATTTAGGTTGCTTCCACGTCTTGGCTATTGTAAATAGTGTTGCAGTGATCGTGCTTTCTTATTATTTCCTTTATAGCTTTTACTATATTGATTTGGAAGTGATGAATCCTATTTCAAGCCTTCTTATGATTGTTTTACCTTAAAAAACAAAACTGTATTTCTCCACGAATGTCAAAAATGAAGCAGAATACTTAGTACCTTCAACCCAAGCAAGATGAGAACTGGAGCCTTCAGAACACAAAGGAGGGGTTCTGCTTATTCAGTTCTGTTTTTTAAATGTGTTCTCCTTTTCTTGCCAGAGATTCTGCCTCCCTGTGTCCCATTTGCTCTGAGTGTTCAGCTTGGATACCTATATTAACTGCGAGAAAATTGTCATACACCCAGTGATGTTCCTCTAGCTAATCATCTTCATAGAAGGAGGTCAAGCTTGTTAGATGTCAACAATGAAGATGGGTCCCCACAGAGACTGTGGAGGAAATCCTGCAATTCCTTCTATAAAAATATTCTTCTCCGTGTCCATCCTGTCAATCAAAGCCATGATGTGTCCCTGGCTTTCTGTGTGTGTGTGTTTAAAGCTGTGTGAGAGGACCCTTGTCTTGGTGAGTTCTGACACAGGACTTTATTCCTCTTCTGTCCTTGTTTCCTATACTGGAAAATTATCCATGAGACACTGTGATCCTGGTGAGAAGCTAGGAGGGATGGGTGTGGAATTGACTCCATTTACATACTGTCTAGGAGGACTTGACCTTTCTTGTGGCAAATGGTTGCTCTCCTCCACTTTCATCTGTAGCTTCAAGCCTGTGGTATGAACCTCCACTATTTTCCATTGCTGTTATATAGTTTTTACCTTATTCCCCAGCCGATTCACATCAATGGGAAATTGGAAAGGGAAATGGGGTTGTGGAAGGATGTGGCATATCTAGGCCATCAAGACCCTGGAATCCTACTTGGTGTTTTATGGTGTAATGATCTGTGTTCCTGTCCTGTGCTCTTCACTACCCTAAAAGTTCCTTGAGGGGATGTTGAGTCAGCACTGCATCTCTGTAATGCAGAGCACGGGGCTTTCACTTAATAGATGCCCATTACTATCAGTGGACTGGATATGAGATAACACTATTATATTCATATCCATTTTTATACAATTGTAAGCTTCTTTGGGGAATTTTCCTAGCCTGAGTCCCCCAGAAACAGACTGTGAGAGGAAAATTTATGCAAATGATTTATGTAGAATATATTACCAGGAAAAACCAGTAAGGGGATGACAGAAGCAGAACAGGAAAGAGGAAGGAGGAAGAACCCAAGCAAGACGAAATTACAAGCCAAGCTCCAGCCTCAGCCTGATTCCACAGGGGGGATCTGGGGTGTAAATTATGCCTCCAAGTTGATCTCCCTTGAGTTTTGGGGTATCTCATACTCTTACACCAGTCACTTGGCTCCAGGCCTCAGGGAGCTGAGGCGTGGAAAGGGATGAGGGAGAATGTAAACCCCCAGGTTCTATGACTTGTGTGATATCAGGCAAAGCAGCTCCAGAAGCTCAAGGAGAGTCTCAGGTGAGACCTTATAAAGCAAAGAAAGAGGGAGAAATAGATACCCCCAAACAGTTCAAGGACCTGAGGGGATCTGGGTGGAGCACAAATAGTGTCTGCCAGAGAAAACTTGTTTTGATTTTATTTTCTTAAGTCATTGCTTTCTTGGGTGTCCTTCGTTATGTCAGTGTGTCCACTAGACCAATGTGAGGCATCACTGTTTTCTATAAACAGAGGCCAATGTGGTCATTTTAGCAAAGGGACAAAACTCACCTTTCTGTTACTGGATCCAGTGTGGAAAACGCTCACACTGGGTCTTTCCTTCTGGAAGACTATTTGGGGACTCCTGATGGCCACCTGTCACTATCACTTTCTCATGGAGACATCTGGGTGTTGCAAAAAGCAACAGCTTTACTAAGGGTGGGGCTCTGCATTCACAGTTTCCTTCTGACTTAGGCTTTGCATGGGCTTTCACCTGACAAACACACTTTTGAAAATGCCTGGCAGTTCTTTTTTAATTTTTTGAGGAACTTCCATACTGTTTTCCATAGTGGCTGCAACCATTTACATTCCCACCACACCTCCCTTTTCCCCACATCCTCACCAACATTTATCTCTCGTCTTTTTGATAGTAGCCATTCAAACAAGTGTGAGGTGATAAGTCACTGCGGCTCTTATTTGCACTTCCCTGATGATTAGTGAGGTTGAGCATCTTTTCATTTACCCATTTGCCTTTTTTATGTCTTCTTTGGAAAAATGTCTATTCAGGTCCTTTGCTCATTTTCGAATTGCATTGTTTGTGTTTTTGCTATTGAGTTGTAAGAATTTCTTACATATTTTGAATATTAACCCTTTATCAGATAGATAGTTTGCAAGTATTTTTTCCTACTCCAGAGGTTGCCTTTGAATTTTGTTGATAGTTTCTTTTGCTGTGCAGACGTTTTTAGTTTAATGTAGTCCACTTGTTTATTTTTGCTTTTGTTGATTGAGCTTCTGGTGTCATATCCAAGAGAATTATTGCCAAGGCTAATGTCAAGGAGGTTTTTCCCTATGTTTTCTTCTAGGACTTTTATAGTTTCAGGTCTTACATTTAAGTTTTTAATCAATTTCTAGTTTATTTTTGTGAGTAGTGTGAGATAGGGGTACACCTTTACTCTTTGCATGTGGATATCCAGTTTTGCCAACACCATTTATCCTTTCCTCATTGAGCATTTTTGTTTCCCTTGTAAGATATTAGTTGACTGTCAATGCATTCGTTTATTTCTGGGTTCTCAGTGCTGTTCCATTTGTCCATGTGTCTGTTTTTAATGCCAATAACATACTGCTTTTATTACTATAGCTTTGTAATATGGTTTGACATTGGAAAGTGTGATGCCTCCATCTTTGCTTCTCTTTCTCAGGATTGCTTTGGCAATTTGGGGTCTTTTGTGGTTCCATATCATTTTTAGGATCCAGAAATCCCACTTCTGAGTATATATCCAAAGGAAATGAAATCACTATTTCAAATAGATATCTGCACTCTCATATTCACGGCAGCATTATTCACCTTACTCACAATAGCGAAGACATGGAAACAACCTAAGTGTCCATGGATGGATGAATTAATAAAGAAAATGTGGTGTATACTTATATTCAATGTAATATTTTTCAACCATAAAAAGAAGGAAATCCTGCCATTTGTAACAATATAGATGGACTTGGAAGGAATTATGCTAAGTTAAATGTCAGGCAATGAAAGACAAATACTGCATAATCTCATTTGTATGTGGAATTTGAAAAGGCTGTATTCACAGAAACAGAGAGTTGAATAGTGGCCCTCAGGGGCTGGGGGGTGAGGGAATTGGGGAGGTGTTGGTCAAAGGATACAAACTGCCAGCTATAAGATAAATAACTTGTGGTGATAATGCACAGCAAAGTGACTACTGTTAACAATACAGTGTTATATACTTGAAAGTTGCTAAGAGGGTAGATCTTAAAAGGTCTCACCACACGCAAGAAAATCAGAATTATGTGAGGTGATGAATGTGTTAACTAACCTTATTGTGATACCCCTTTCACAATACATATGTATCTCAAATCATCATATTGTGTACTTTAATAACATTATATTTCAATCACATATCAATAAAGCTGGAAAAATGTTTAAAAATAAATAATTAAAATTTACATACAAAAGGTTATGGGGAGGAAGAATAGGAGAGAGTGTATGTATATGAAACAAGATTGGCTATGACCTGATTAATGTTGAAGCTGGATAATGGATTTGTAACCATTAGATATACTATTGTGTCTACCTCTGTAAATGTTTGAAAGTTTTTAAAATAAGAAGAGTTTAAAAAGAAAAGGAAAATGCCTGGGACTTAATGGAAATCAATATCCACACAACCTGGTAATCAGATTTGTCTACAAAGAGCCCCAGGCCTGGAACTTTATTTAATCAGCATCTTCCTGTTTCTTCTCTTAGAAAAAAGCAAAATGTGTAGAGCATGAAATATATTGTAAGATGTAATTAATAAAATATATGATAATAATATTCAGTTTTATTCAATTCCAATCGGCAAGGGGAATAAAATGGTTGAAAAGACATACCCATTTAACTTGTGGGATTTTGAAGTTACCGGGGGCTGGGCTGGAGAAGGTTTGTGTAGAGGGAATGGGAAGAGGTCACTCTATAGATGGCAATGCTTCTCCAGCCTGAATGGATGTCAGGTTATTTAGGAAGATTAAAATAAACACTCAAAAACTATTGAGATGAATGCTGAAAGTCTTTTAATAATTTATGTAGCTGTTATAATCCTGATTTTTTAAAAAGAAAACCTGACAGAGATAATACCAAGATAGGAAACCATGGACCTCTTTCACTTTTAAGTTATAGGTGTAACATTCGCAAATACAATAACAGAAAGCCAAAATCAATAGTATTTTTAAAACTGCACAGTGATCTTGACAATATCCTTACTGAGTCTCTTTTTATCACTTATATTTTTCTAAAAATTTTTTTCATTTTATATGCGTTCAAATTTATTGGTAGATAGTTATTTCTGCTCTCCTATAATTAAAAATCTCTGCAATATCTACAATATGCCTCCATTATTTGTAATATTATCTTTAGCCTTCAATTTTATTTTTTGCTTGATGCATTTTTCATATTTTATTAGGCTTTTGAAAAGAAAAGAATAACTATTCCCAATATTTTATGTACTTGTTTTCTATTAGTATTTTATTTGTTCACTATTTAAAGTTCTTTTTACTTTGTTTTTTCAGTATTGTTATTTTGCCCTTTCTCATTTGTTTTCAATTTTTCTTGTTTTCTAATTAATACATCTGGCTTCATATTTCTAAGTACCTCTTTAACTACATCTCCCAATTTTAAGGTGTAGAATGTTCTGTTCATTTATAAATATTAAGTAATTTCCATTTTAATTTTTTAAATCATGAATTACTTAAAAATGTGTTAATAGTGTCCAATTTTATATACATTTTATCTTTAATTTATGTTTTACCATTTACCATCAATAAAATTTAGACTTACTAGTATACTTTTAACAACTTCTTAACTCTCTGTTGCTTTTCTTCTGACCTTTTCTTTTTGCTGAATGACATCCCTAAGTATATGTATCACTTGGTATATGTTATCATTTAAAAACTGTGTTGTTTTACCTTTCACATTTAGATAAACAATTAATCTGATGTTTGTGTATGATGTATATGATACAAAATAAGGGTCAAGATTCATGATTTCCAATATGAAAGTCAATTTGAACTAGAAAAAAATAATTGAAAAGGCTGTCCTTTTCCCATGACTTTGCAGAGCCACTTGATCATAAATTTTCCATATATATTTGAAACTGTTCCTGAACCCTCTGTTATGCTCCACTAACTTCTTTGTTCCTGAGCCAATTCCATACACTCTTAATTATTGCAACTTTCTAATAAGTCTTGATATCTGGCGGTGCAATTCTCCAATTGTGTTTTATTCTTCATGATCATTATGGCTATTTTTGGTCCTTTGCATTTCCATTTCAATTTTAGTATCAGTTCTTCGGTTTTCTCAAAAAATAATACGAAGAAAGGAAACCAAAAAAAGTCTGCTGGTATTATGATTTTGTTTGCAATGAATCTTAATATCAAACTGGGGATAACTGACATCTTTATAATATTGGGTCTTCCAGTTCACGATATACTACATCCCTTTATTAATGTCTTCTTTCATTTATCTCAATAATGTTTTGCAAATTTCTGTATGGAGTGTTTATATACCACTTGTTAGACACAGTAGTCCCCCTTTACCCTCGTTTTGCTTTCCATGGTTTCCTTTACCTATGGTGAACCACAGTCTGAAAATATTAAATGAAAAATACCAGAAATAAACAATTCGTAAGTTTTAAAGTGTGTGCCTTTCTGAGTAGCGTCATGAAATCTCATGCCCTCCTGCTCTGTCCCATCTGTTATTCACTTAGTGGTCATCTTAGTTGTCAAATCCACTGTCACAGTATCACAGTGCTTGTGTTCAAGGAACCCTTAGTTTACTTAATGGCCGCAAAGTGCAAGAGTAGTGAGGCTGCCGATTCACATATGCCAGAGAGAAGCTGTAAAGTTCTTCCTTTAAGTGCAAAGGCGAAAGCTTTGTTTAATAAAAAAAGGGAACAGTTGTATGCTGAAGTTCCTGAGATCTGGTAAGAACAAATCTTATATCCTTGAAATTGTGAAGAAGGAAAAAGAAATTCATGCTAGTTTTGCTGTCACACCTCAACCTGCAAAATTAAGGCCACAGTGTGTGATAAGTGCTTAGTTAAGATGGAAAAGGCATTAAATTTGTACAATAAAATATTTTGAGAGAGAGGACATTTACATACTTTTATTACAGTATACTGCTATAATTGTTTTATTTTATTATTAGCTATTCTTAATCTCTTACTGTGACTAATTTATAAGTTAAACTTTATCATAGGTATGTATATACAGAAAAAACATCATATAGAGAGTCCAGTATTATCGTCCATTTCAGGCATCCACTGGGGACATATCCCCTACAGATAAGGAAGATCCTCTTAAATCCTTGAGTATTTAATATTTTTTTCATGTTCTTATAATGGAATTCATTTGCAAATTTTTTGTTGTTGATATATGAAAATAAAAGTTTTGTTTATTGAGCTATCCAGAGACCCAACTAGCTAAAATAATTTAATAATTTACTGATTCTATTAGTTTATATGTAGATTCTTTTGACTGTTCTTTATCTACACATTCTCATAAGCTGCAAATTATAAAAGTTTTATTTTACTTTTTCAAACCTTTTATTGTTTATTTCTTTTTCTTGCTTAGAAGTATTGGCCAGGAACTCCAACAATGTTAAATAAATTGGCAATTGTAGGCACCCGTGTCTCATTCCCACCCTCTAGGGAAATTGTTCTATATTTCTGTATTAAATGGGTTGCTTGCTAGTGTATTTTAGTTGAATGCCTTTATAAGACAAAGGCTGATTACTCACACTGCAAAAATATCATTAATGAGTATGCAATTTTATCAAATGTACATTAAAATATATTAATTTTATGCTAGTAACCAAAATAAATAATTTTAAGGCAAAATATAAATATAAAAATTGACTCAAGAAGAAATAAAGGGAATTAAAAGGTATAAACTTACAGTTATAAAATAAACGTCATGGAGTTAAAATGTACTGCATGATGACTATAGTTAATAATACTGCGTTGTATATTTGAAAGTTGCTAAGAGATCTTGAAGGTTTTCATCATAAGGAAACAACTTGTGTGACTGTGTACCATGATGGATGTCAACTAGACTTACAATAGTGATCATTTCACAATACGGTTGGCCCTCTGTATTCATAGATTCAACCAACTGTGTGTCGAAATATTAAAAAAAAAATTCTCGAAAGTTTCAAAAAGCAAAACTTGGATTTGCTGCATGTCAGTAACTATTTACATGACATTTACATTGTATTAGGTATTATAAGTAACCTAGAGATGACAAAGTATAAGGAAGGATATGTTTATAGCTCATTTGCAAATACTATGCCATTTTACATAATGGATTGAACATCTGTGGATTTTGGTATCTGCAGGGGGTACTGGAACCAATCCTCCAAGGATCCTGAGGGGCATCTGTATATACAAATGTCGAATCGCTGTGTATTGCAAGTAATATCATGTCATATGTTAATTATATCTCAAAAAAACCACCAAGAAAAGAAGAAATGAAAACCCTATAAAATTACCATCTGGGCTTCCCTGGTGGCTCAGTGGTTGAGAGTCCACCTGCCGATGCAGGGGACACGGGTTCGTGCCCCGGTCCGGGAAGACCCCACATGCCACGGAGCGGCTGGGCCCGTGAGCCATGGCTGCTGAGCCTGCGCGTCCAGAGCCTGTGCTCCGCAACGGGAGAGGCCACAGCAGTGAGAGGCCCGCGTACCGCAAAAAAAAAAAAAAAAAAAATTACCATCAAATAACTTTAATTTATAGTTGAAATGCCCAACCACCTACAATTCCCTATATCTTCCATGCCCATTTAGCTAAAGATAGACAATTTACCAACTGTCAAGGAACAAGGAACAAATAACCCCTAATTTATAGAAAATATCCCAGGGAATAGAAAAAGAAGTAAAACTGACAACACATTTTATGAGGCTGTTACGACCTTGAAACCAAACTTGGTTACAGCTTGTTCAAGGTAGTAAACATGGGGCAATCCTTTGAACACCTGTCCAGTGCATGTTGGAATTTCATATTTTAGCTTCCATTTCCTTAGATTCTATTTTACCTATTTTCCATCTGTCTTCTGCATTCTGGAGAATTTTCTCTCTTGGCTTTGGTTAATCGATTATTAAGCCAATTCACTGAGTTTCCTTCCCCCTCTGATTTTCATCCCTTTATTGTTCTTTTCAAGAATCTATATTTTCCTTTTGAAATTTGCCCATTATGTTTCATTCCATCCTGTTCTTGGTTTGTATTTTCTTTCCCTCAATTTGTCTCCGAGGACATTTTAAACAGTCTTGAGTAAAGCCTCCTCTTTAATACAATCCCTTGTTTGCTGCAAACTCAGATTACATCACAGGGCAGTTTCTTCTTGGGGTTTTTCATTAGGGCTCCTTTTGTTGGGCTCCTGCCGTGGATTGATTTCTGAAGGCAGTCATGCAGAGACCTGTGGGACTAACCAAAACCAAGTCACTTCTTACAAGTTGCCCAACTCAGGACTTTCCACATGTTCTAAAAAGTGTTTCTTAGGGCCTCATGATAGCATCCTCTGGAGCCTGAGAGCTTTAATTTCTCTGTGGCAACTCTGCCTCTGTCTCTCCCTTGGTTAAGTCATCCTGCTTCCTGTCCACTGTTAGAATATTGCTATAGCCTCAGTCCACAGGTAGGACAGTTTGTATGGCTCTGGGCTTTATGAGGCCAGATCCCCTGGAAACACATAACCATATCTTTTCAGTTTTTCCACAGGTATTCAAATCTTTGTTTCTGAGTCATATATCCAATACAAATATTCATAGGAAGTTAGTTTGACTTATTGTCTTACTCACAGCTGTGAAAATTTGAATTCTTTCTTTTTTTTTTTTTTCCTTTTTTCCAGTTTATTGAAGTATGATTCACAAAACTGCATGTATGAATTCTTTCTTTTTTCTTCCTTATGTTGGGAAAAGCATGGGAATATGATGGGGCTGATTATCTTGCCTGAATGTCAGGAGTATGAATTAATAAATGTTATTTAAAACAATATACTTATCCCATTTGTAAAGTATGTTTATTGCTTATTTTGCAATGGGTGAATGAACTAATGGATAGCGCAGTCCCTGAACAAGATAATGAAATTGTTCTCAATTCAATTTATAGCTTTTTAGGTACTTAGTGCATTTAGCACATCAGATGCACAGCATTAAAAGGAACAGAAGCAAACTCACAACCATCGATGCTTTCTGAAGTCCCATTACAGCTCATAGAAAAGGTCTCTGAAGTGAAAATTAATGGTGATTTTGTTTGGTTCTAGAGATTTAAAATCAAATGTTCCAAGAAAAAATCCATAAATTGAAGGAATAGAAGTTTTTCTTCACTTAGCATCTCCTTCCGAAATGCATTTTGTACCTGTGTGGGTTAGAATATCCTGGACCCAAGGTCTTTGTTCCCTATGGAATATTCATGTGTGGGGAGCCATCTGAATGGTCTACAACCCAGGAAGAGTTGTCTGAACTCTGAAGTATTAATGCAGAGAAACCAGAATCAATAAGTAAATCAGGCTGCTCCTTTCTCATATGTATATGTGTGTGTGTGTGTGTGTGTGTGTGTGTGTGTGTATGCCCACATGCACGGCAATCATGCACCATTAAGGGAGCTGGCATCTGCAATAACATTAGAACTTGGCCCAACTGGGACTCTCATTCTAGTTAATGCTCTGATACACTCAAGGCTTACTTAGCCTGTCTTGAAGGGCTTTAGCTGAACTTCATGGGCTTTTCCAACTGGAGATGACCCAAGAGATCAACATATTTATCAATCTCATCATATAGATGGGGAACCTGAGAAAAGAGAGGCCAAAGAACTACAGGTCTCAAGGGACCAACATCTAAGTTTGGTTGTTCTGAAAGAGAAGAAAAAAGAGTGTCTTCTGGAGCATTTAGATCTTACTTTGGAAGGCTGATAAGGAACATAGCAACCGGAAAAACTCTTTTGGACTTCTCTGTGTCTCAGTCACCTCCTCTTCTCACCACTCACCCAGAGAAAGAAAAGCTAACCCTCACTATGACCCCCTCACCTTGCAAGGAGACCAAGTTAAAAGCAGCTGCTCCCTGTGTGAATATTGGTTGTGCCCTTGGGGTATGGGTTCAGGGTTTTCCAGATCACCTGTATATTCTAGACTAAGGTCTCCAGATTATCTCTCAGAGGACAAAAGTTTCCACATTCCTAGTACAGTCCATCAAGATCAGAGAGGAAATGCTGACTTCTAAACCAATTTTGATCAAGGGAAGGGGGAGAGTCTTAGCGCTCTTGAGTGACAAACGGTACTGCTCTGTGGCAGAGTGGAGCAATTACAGGCCATGCCTCACAGTCCCATGTAGCTTAAACATCGCTATATATATATATATATATATATATATATATATTTTTTTTTTTTTTTTTTTTTTTTTTTTTGCAGTACGCGGGCCTCTCACTGTTGCAGCCTCTCCCGTTGCGGAGCACAGGCTCCGGGCGCGCATGCTCAGCGGCCATGGCTCACGGGCCCAGCTGCTCCGCGGCATGTGGGATCTTCCCGGACCGGGGCACGAACCCGTGCCCCCTGCATCGGCAGGCGGACTCTCAACCACTGTGCCACCAGGGAAGCCCTTGATATTTACTTTCTGTCCTGACAAACTATTTTAAAATAAACCCTGGCTTTGGTTTTAATCAGGTATGGTAAGACACATGGACACAGAAATGACTGTCATGAAGGAAGATGTTTTTATTCCAAGTTCCCTAGAAACAGGAGGCATGGCATGCCATGCTGGACCACAGAGGGAAGCAGCGGGGTCAGTCGGGATGCAGGAAGAGCAAGGGGAGAAACACGGGCCAGAGCCTTTACTGTGGTTTCTGAAGGAAAGGCAGGGTAAGGCAGGGCGAGCAGACATAGAATTGACTAGTTTGAATAGTTTCGGCAGGTTTTGGGTCACAGAGACTGTCCCTAGTGGTCTAGAGCCTGATCTTAGGATGAGTAAGGCAGAGGGCTATTGCCCCTGGAATGTAGGAGCCAGAGAGAGGAGGTGCCTGGGAGTGCGAACTCCTGTGTTTGCACAGGAAAGATGCACTTCCAGATAAGTCTTTTGCTCTCTCAAAGAATCAGCTAGCCCTGGGAGGATGGGGGATAGAACTTCTCTCCAGTCAGTGAGTCACCCGATGCCAGAGCATCCAGGATACAGAAAATAAGAAAATATAGCCAATGCACCAGTATTCTCACTTCTGACTCTTCTCCCCATCCTCCCCTAAACTTTGAACTTCATTCCAGCTTCTTTTTTTCTTGGTCTGAAGCAAACTGTTCTGTTTCTGACATCTGCTCCATCTGACATTCTCTGGGAAGTGAGCATCCCTGGATTTCCCTCTACTGACTCCCTCCCGGTCCCTCCCTCTCTTGTACCAGTGCCAAGAGAGTGAGGCTCTTGAGTGTGGTGACAGGAAGGAATGACTGGAAATCTTCATGGAAGAAAGATTTGGACGGGACGTCAAAGCCACTTCTCACTTGCTTCATCAGTTGCACTTTGGGGAGAATTAGGCATAAAGTAGAAGAAATGAATTAGTACCAGCGAAAATGAAGGGAGTAGCATACTTTTCACTTTCTTCTGTCTCCTATGAGAATACAGTGCTTCGTCAAAGGTTCTCAGAATCCTTCCAGTTAAGCAAATTATCGTAGCTCCAGTTCTTCTTTTGTAAAATAGGAACAATACTACTACTTTTGCATGGTGTTATCAGCCTTAAATGGGCTTGTTTATGTCCATTTTCCAATATAAGGCCAGGCATAGAGTAGGCACTTGGTAAATATATATATTTTTCAAATTCAGAGAATTAATTTTTCAAGACTGTCTTTCTCTTTTCTTTGTCTTGAGCGGCATCCAAGATGGAAACAACTATTCAAGCCACTGCAGCAACTTTACACCCCTTGTTCCCAAGTAGAAACATGGACGTTTCCAAACCTAACAATCTTGGTCACGGTAATGCAGTTCACTAATGAAATTTCCATCATATTTCTGCTGTCCCAGCATTTTTACTCATACTAAGACTTATAAGACCTGAGCTGTGCTTCCCGCATAGCTGAGGGGTATTAAACGCTGCATCAGGGCACATCGCAGGGAGTACAGAACAGGCTAAGCCAGAAGGAACAGGAAATTGGCATCAAGGGTTAATTAAGATTTAGTGAGTAAATTAAGAAATCATTTTTTTTTACATTATTAGTACAGGAATGCAGAGCCAATGTAAAAATTTCCACAATATAGAAGCGTAAGAGTTAAAAGTTAAAGGGCCAACACACACTCATAAATATATACAACTCACTCCGTTCCCCAGTGGTAACCACAGTTAACTCTTTGTGGTATCCTTCCAGAACTTCTGCTGTGCATTTACATACATACACAGATATGTTCATATTAAAAACATATGCATGTGACGTAGAGAACAAATGTATGGACACCAAGGAGGGCAAGGTGGGAGGGGGATGAATTGGGAGATTGGGATTGATATATATACATTATTATGTATAAAATAGATAACTAATGAGAACTTGCGGTATAGCATAGGGGACTCGACTCAATGCTCTGTGGTGACCTAAATGGGAAGGAAAGCCAAGAAAGAGGGATATATGTATACATAGAGCTGATTCACTTCACTGTACAGCAGAAACTAACACACCATTGTAAAGCAACTCTACCTCAATTAAAAAAAAAAAGCCAAAATCCAAATGAAAAAATAAACCGTATAATGTGGTTATATGTAATATTTTGTAACTTGCTTTTATGATTTAATAAATTGATTTTTTCATGTTAATGCAAATAGATACATCTAAATATTTTTACATGTTACTTTTATTCCATAATGTAGATGTATCACCCACAGTTTATGTAAATAATTCCCTTTTGAGGAAAAATTAAGTCCGTTTCCAAATGTCAACTCTGGCAAAAAATGCTTCAAAGGACATATACATTTTTTGGGTAATTATGTTTTTTTCTGTGATACTGTTTGTATTAGTTTGCTAGGGCTGACATAACAAATACCACTGACTGGGGAGCTTAAATAACACAAATTTATTTTCTCACAGGTCTGGAGGCCAGAAGTCCAAGATCAAGGTGTCAGCAGGGCTGGTTTCTTCCAAGGCAGATCTCCTTGCTTGCTGACGGTGACGGACGTCTCCACGGCCTTTCCTCTGTGCTCACATGTCTGTGTCTAAAGTTCCTATTCCTATAAGGACTCCAGTGGTATTGGTTAGGGCCCAACCTAAAGGCATCATTTAACTTAATTACCTCTTTAAAAACCCTATTGGGCTTCCCTGGTGGCACAGTGGTTGAGAGTCCGCCTGCCGATGCACGGGACACGGGTTCGTGCCCCGGTCCGGGAGGATCCCACATGCCGCGGAGCGGCTGGTCCCATGAGTCATGGCTGCTGAGCCTGCTCGTCCGGAGCCTGTGCTCTGCAACGGGAGAGGCCACAACAGTGACAGGCCCGCGTACCGCAAAAAAAACAAGAACAAACAAACGAAAACCCTATCAATAAATACAATTCTATTCTGAGGTATGGGGGGGGGCGGTTAGGCCCTCAGCATATGATTTTGGGAGGACATAGTTCAGCTGGCAACACTGTTCTAGTTACTAACCCTGTTTAAAACATTGCCACAACACTCGGCAGCTGACAACAACACCAAGTTAATTAAGCTCACTGATTCTGAGGGTCAGGAATTCATTACGTGCACAATAGGGACAGCTTGTTCCTATTCCATGCTATCTGGGCAGAAGGTTGGAATCATCTGAAATCTCCTGGGGTAAACACTTCCCAGATGCTCTTCCAGAACCTTGCCCCTCCCATCAAGAGCCAGAATCTGTTTTTCCTCCTCTGGAATCTGGCCAGGACTTTGTGGCCACCTCTATTGACTAGAATATGGTCAAAGTGACGTTGTGCAACTTCTGAGACAACTCAGAAAAGGAAACAGGCCTTCAAACTTTCTCTTTCTCTTACTCTCTCTCAGCACCTTCATCCTGAGAACCCAGTGACTACACCGTTAGGCAGACCAGACTCTTCCAGGTTAAGAGGAGCTGAGACCCCCAACCAACAGCCAGTATCAACCTCCAGACATGTGAGTGACCAAGCCTTCAGATGACTGCCGTCCCCAGCCTTTGAGTCTTTCAGCCAACGTCCCAGCCTCACTGAGCAGAGAAAAGCTCTGCTGCGATAGGTTCACATTCTTGACCTTATAAAACCAGTGATCATAATAAATGATTGTTTGGTGCCATTAAGTTTTGGGGTAATTTGTCACTAACTATAGTAGCTATAGTCTGCATCCTGGCTCCCCAAGATTCACATCCATCCCACAAGCAAAATATATTTACCTAACCCCAGCATCTCCAAAAATCTCATCCTATTGCAGAATAATCCAAAATCCCAAATCTCAACATCTACATTATCTAAATCAGGTATGGTTGAGACTCTATGTATGATCCATTCTGGAGCAGACCTGTGAACTGGAAAACAAGCTCCAAATTCAATGGTGGGACAGGCATAGAATAACAGTGATAGCCACTCCCATTTCAAACGGAGGGACATGCAAAGAAGGAAGGGGTCACTGCTTTCAAGCAATTTCAAAGTCCAGCAGGGCAAATTCCATTAGGTTTCAAAGCTGGGAAAAATCTTCTGTGGCTCAATGCTCTGCCTCCTGGGCCCATGCCTCTACCCTCTGGACCTGTGGATAACTGTTATAGCCTTTCCTGGAGCAGGTATTGAGAGCCAATGAACAAGACCCTCTTATTCTGATTTTCTCATGTGAAGATACACAGATAGTGAATTGAATTACAGGCTAATAGACTCATAGAATTCATATGATCCAGGAAACCTCTCTACCCAATCTCTCTAGCACTTTAAATCAGCATCTACTTTAAAAAGTTCCAAAGATATAGTGCTTGTGATTCATTTGTTCATTAAAAAAATATTTATTGAACAAGTTCTATGTGCCATACAGTGAAGGATTCTGGGGCAAGGCTTAGAATACTACGGTGCAGACAACAGCAACACAATTGAACTTAGGGAGACTTCATTCTGGAGGAGGAGATGGATACTTGTCTTAGTCAGTTCAGGCTGGAGGAGGAGATGGATACTTGTCTTAGTCAGTTCAGGCTGTCATGACAAAATACCAGAGACTGAGTGGTTTGAACAGTAGACATTTATTTCTCATTATTCTGGAGGCTGGTCCAAGATCAAGGTGCCAACAGATGCACTGTCTCATGAAAACCTACTTTCTGGCCTTCTTGCTGTGTGCTCACATGGCCTTTCCTCAGTACACGCTCTTGGTGAGAGAAAGAGCTCTCAAGTCTGTTTTTCTTCTTATAAGGGCACCACTAATCATAGGGGCTCCACCTTCATAACTTCATCTAAACTTCATTGTATCCCAAAGACACCATCTCCAAATACCATCACCTTGGGTATTAGGGCATCAACATATGAATTTTGAAGGGATAAACATTCAGTCCATATTCATTATGTAGCAGTAATGAATATTAAACAAGATATAGTTTTAGATTTTGATAAATATTATGAGAGAAGTAAGATAGATAATATAATGGAATGTTACAGAGAATACTCCTTTAGGTTGAGTGATGAAGACATGCTTGTCTTAAAGGGGGCATTTGGCTTGAGACCTAAGACATAAGAAAAGATGTGAGGGCTTCCCTGGTGGTGCAGTGGTTGAGAGTCCGCCTGCCGATGCAGGGGACACGGGTTCGTGTCCCGGTCTGGGAAGATCCCACATGCCGTGGAGCGGCTGAGCCCATGAGGCATGGCCGCTGAGCCTGCGCGTCCGGAGCCTGTGCTCCGCAACGGGAGAGGCCACAACAGTGAGAGGCCCGCGTACCGCAAAAAAAAAAAAAAAAAACAAAAAAAAAAAAAAAAACCAGAAAAGATGTGAAAGGAAGGCGGAAGGGCTTTGCAGACAGAAGGGACAGCAACTAAAAGCACTGGGAGTGCTCTAGGAAGAAACAGAAGTCAGTGTGAGGGAGAATGGTGGGTGACATTGAAAGTGTTACAAAATCAGGTTAGAAAGAAAAGCAAGGGAGAAATCTTGAGATAAGGTAAGAAGTTTAGATCTTATTCTAAATTTAGCTGAAAGTCCCTGGAGTTTTTTTTTTTAATGGAATGACATTATTTGATTTACATTTTAGAAAAATCCCTCTGTTTTCTCTGAAGAACAAGAGTGGAAAGAGAACAATTATGAGACTTTGAAGTTATCTGGGCAACTCAGGGTCATGGCTTGGGCCAGGGTGCTAGTAGCTTAAATGCAGAAGAGTGGAGAGATTCAAGATGTCTTTCAAGGATGGGACCATTAAGACTTGCTGATAGATCAGATGTGGGGACCAAGGGAAAGAGTGAAATCCAGGGACAAGTGCAGGTTTTGGATTAGGGCCACTGGGTGGATTGTGGTGACATTGACTCAGATGGAAAGAGTGGTGTTTGGGGAGGATTTGGATTGAATGACAGGGTGTTTTGACGGAAGAGGAGAATCACAGGACGTATTATTTATTCATTCATTATATTTTAAGTGTTTATTAGTCATTTAAGTGAAGATGTTGAATAGACCATTGGAGAAGTGAGCTCAGCGGTCAGGGCTGGTGATATAAATGTGTGAGTCAACTTTTAGGTATTAGATACACAAAACTATGAGAGGACGAGGGATTAAACAGGAGGGAAATGTGGCTAAAGGAACAAATATACCTCTGAGAGAGCACAGGGTGTTCTTATGCTTAGAGGACATAAAGAGCAGGGAGAAGAACCAGGAAAACAGACTGGAAAAGAAACACCAAGGAAACAGGAAGAAAATTGAGATGTGTGGTGAGGTTTTCAGAAGGAAGTTACAATAGCTGTAGAAATTCCTTCTTACGACTAACATGAAGTCTGACTCCTCTGACTCCATATTACTCACACATTGGTCTCTGATCTTCATTCTGGACAACACACCAAAAAAGTCAAAGGAAATTTTTTTTTTTTTTGCGGTACGCGGGCCTCTCACTGTTGTGGCCTCTCCCGTTGTGGAGCATAGGCTCCGGACGCCCAGGCTCAGCGGCCATGGCTCACGGGCCCAGCCGCTCCACGGCATGTGGGATCTTCCCGGGCCGGGACACGAACCCGTGTCCCCTGCATCGGCAGGTGGACTCTCAACCACTGCGCCACCAGGGAAGCCCTCAAAGGAAATTTTTAAAGCATTTCATTATAGGAACACAAGGCATTTCACAGTTACCCTACTCTTGTTTGAAGCCTGAGACCAGACCACCATTGCTGAGCTGTGTGACCATGGACAACTGACCTGGCCCCTGTGAGCTTCATTTTCCTCATCCCTGGAATGCAGAGAGTGAGAACTACTTTGCAGGGCTGTGGTGGAGTCTGAAGACAGTGCACATCACACACCTAGCCTGAAACATACGCCCAATACATTGAAGTAATTATTAGCTTGGTCCCCTTTCCCCTACGATAGCCCTAGAAAGAGTTGACGATTACCCCCATGGTCTTTTGCACCCAAGATTTTCTAAGATATCATTTCTCTCTCATCCTGTTCTTTTCTCCTTCCTTTGGCTTCCTCTTCCCATACCTGGCCAGTTTTCCAGATCTCAAAGAATTCTAAAGCAAACAGGAAATATCACCCATGTAGGAATACCTTTCTATGATCACAATGGCAGGGGCTATTTTGTGAAGTTGGGAGCTACATTTGGGGAAGTAAAATGCAGAGGTTAAGAATTCAGTTTCTTGAGGCATATTGTATGGGATTTAATTCCATTTCTACCACTTAGAAGCTATGTGAACTTGGACAAGCTACATAAACTTTCTTTGTGTCATTTTCCTCATTTGCAAAACGGGAGGGAGTAGTACCAATCTCGCAGGGTTGTTATAAGGATTTTACACAAATTAAAATGGGTAAAGTACTTAGAAGAGTGCCTTGTGCTTGATGGTGAGTAAGCATTCACTAAATGTGAATTACCGTCTATAGTCAGGATCTCATGCCAATGGCTGGATGACCTCCCTTCCACGATGTGTTACTGGAGATTCATGCCTCATGAAGCAGGTGTGGGTTGACTTCCCAGTTCCCTCTGACTTTGACATTTTTGGGTTTGATAACTAGTGACCCTCAGTGTTTTTTTAGGGGGTGGGCTATGTCCAGAGGTGGAGAAAGCAGAAGCGTTGATCCTTGTTTCACAGTAAACATCTGGAGCACATTCAGGAAAAGCTATGAATTGGGGTTAAAATGTCAAAACCACTCCAGCTTTGAACAATGCATTTTATTCTCAAATGTCAAAACTTCAACTGCTTTTCTGGCTTCATGTGTCCTATTTAGGTTTAAAATTTTTCTTCGATAATTTATCTTTAGTAATAGAAGCAGAATGATATAGAGAAAAGATCATGGGTTCAGAGTTAATTCTAAATCTCAGCCCCTCTACTTTCTACAGAGTGGCTGAATGTCTCTGAGCCATAGTTTCCCCCAAAAAGAAACAATAATACTTGCTTGCAGGGTGGTCTTGAGAATTAAGGAAAATAATGTACATAAAAAACTCAACAAGGTGAAAATTATGCTTTCCTTCTCTACCGATCCCACTGGACTGCAATCCTTATGCTTCCTAGTTCTCATTTCCTCCCAGATTCCAAAAATATCAGTGCAGATGGCTCTTTCAGAACTTGGGGAAATATCTACATATTTGCAATAGTAGGTCCTGTGATTGGGTGATATTTATATTCTAAAAAAAAAAAACCTATTAAAATCAGACTTGAATGAACAAAAAAGAGTAGTTTCTGCAAGTTCTAAAAATATCACTCAGAAATAATGCTCTTTCCAGACCCCTAATGCTGAGTAAGGTAAACCTAACCTCTTAGTTCAACAGACTACTGATAATTCCCTTTATGCCAATGGGAAAGTTAGCTAGTGCCAAGATATTTTTAACTGGTCTGAAGGAACGCATCTTCATTTGCATCCAGCAAGATGTAACCTTAGCAACAGTGTGTATTTTTGGACTCCTTTTCATTTAATGTAAATGAAGCACCACTGATACACCCCTAATCTGATGACAGAATTCAACGTGACCAATTCATGTGTCTGAGGCCTCCAAGTCCCTTGCCACCCCAGCAAGATTCTAATTTCCTGTCACTAGCATGAATCAGTATGGTCCAAACCGAAATTAGTTTAGAGCATTAACTTTTCTTGTTGACTTCCTTTTAAGTCACATTTAACTGTCTCTCTTATTATAAATGGTCTAAGTATGGGGGAAAGTGTACATCAATGTGGAAAGAGCTTAGGTGTCACATTTCAACAGAGAATTAAAAATGTGTTTTTACTTCTTCTGAACTATTGAGGGCTCTTACCCACCATCTCCAAGCCAGTGTCTTCTATAAAACTGAGGCAACCATTAATTTGGTAATTCCTACCTTGCAAAGTTGTGCTAACATGTAATATTTCAAATTTATTTTTAAAAAGGTAAGAGGGATGTCAGTTTGAAGGCATGCTCTTACAATTTGCTACCCTCCATGATGTTTAGCATATAAGATTGGTGATGCTGACTTGGACCAATGCTTCCTTTATAGGGATGGAAATGGAGATTGACAAGATGGGTCTCTCTGAAGACTGCCCGCTCCCCCTCCCCCTTCTGTAATTAACACTTGGCTTGTATTGCTTGCTGAGCAATTCAAAGATGGACATGTGTAGAATGGTTTATATATGTGGAAGAACAAGAAATTCTCCTTTTCCACCAAAAGCAAAGCAACAAAAAAGCCTGAGTAACAGAGGGCTTTGCCAGTCTTACTTTAATAGTGGAAGCTCCTCTAGCACTAGTTTCTCAGACTTTTGCCTGCCATTGCCATGACCAGCTGCTCTTTGATCTTGTTTATCTGTTGCGTGCTGGAATAAGTGATTACATGATTGACTCCATTGCAATCTGTCATCGCGACTCACCCAGTCATTGGGTCGCACTTGGTTAAATCCATGGATAAATCATGGACTGGATCAGAGAGCTCAAAAGTGGAAATGTGAGTGTATGTCAGTATCTCTATGTGCCTGTGTGTCTGAATATGCACGTGGGTGGTCCTGTGTGTACGTGTATTTATGTCTCGAAGTTCAAGAATCTGTGCCTGAGGGTCTGTGGGCATGTATGGGGGTCTGTGTGTTCATATGGTGTGTCTTTAGTTCATATGTGGTGTTAGTAAATGTGCGCATGCGTGGTTTCTGCGCGTTTGTTGTTGTGTAAGAGGAAGGGAGCAGCTGACGATTAGGCGTCGCTTATTTATTCATTCAAGAAATATTCACTGAGGGCATGAACAAGCCAGACTTGGAATCTGTGAGGTCATGGGTTCAGTCAGTGGAAGAATCATGCCAAACAGAGATGAAGAAATGCTGGCTTGGCTGGTGCGCTTTGAGCAGTGCAGTGGCAAAATTCTCTGCTCATGGATGTGCCGGCGGCAGCTCTGGGGCTCAGTGAAGTCCTTGAACGATCTCCAAGGTCACACACATCAAGCTGTAGAGGGTCCTGTCTTTTCTCTCCTGTCTTCTGCCCTGTTCCCTGTGTCCCTTTTGATAGGCCCTCCTCTTCCCTAATTAGATGTGCGCTCCTGCTGGTGTAGTTCAAGATGGCACATCCCTGGCCAACTGGGCTTCAGAGATAGTCTAATTCATTGCAGGAGATGGTCTAATTCATTGCACATTGTGTGTTTATAGTTATAGAACTCACTTAGGAAGATTGCTGGTATCCCAGCTGTCATCAAAGTAGTACTTTTGAGTGTTCTAGGCAACAGAAAAAAGCTCTTTATTTCCACTTGCATCAGTTACAGAATTAGGCAGAGATGATCCCTTCATATTTATTTTGACAAGAGAAAGGAGAACAGCCCAGAAGGAAGACACGCCCCAGCCACGGGCCTCAGGGGTGAGCTGTTAGGGACCCAGATCTCCTAGTTCAGGATCTCTCAAACCCCCCTCCTCTGTGAAGCCTCCATGTGATGGTTAATATTATGGGTCATGTTGACTGGGCCACGGGGTTTCCAGATTAAACATTATTTCCGGGTGTGTCTGGGAGCACATTTCTGAATGAGATGAGCATTGGAGTCAGTGAACTCCGTAAAGCGGATTGTCCTCCCCAAGCCTGGATAGAATGTAAGGCGGCGGGTGGGGAGAAACTCACCCCTTTCCTCCCCGCCTGACCGCTGAGCTGGGACATCAGTCTTCTCTAACCCTTGGACTGGGATTTATACATTTGGGTCTCCTGGTTCTCAGGCCTTGAGACTCGGACTGGAATTACACCGCCAGCTTCCTGGGGCTCCAGCTTGCAGACGGCAGGTAGTGGGACATCTCATAGCCAGTTCCTCATAATAAATCTCCCTATCTATATACACATCTTTCCTATTGGTTCTGTTTCTCTGGAGAACCCTAACACTCACTCTGATCCCTCTTTTCCCAAAAGACTCCAGGGTGTTTGAACACCTCCTGGGCTGCCCTTTGAGTTCCTGGACCACTTCGAGTTTAACACCATCATTGTGCAGTACTTTACAGCTCCCAAGGCACTTGGGCCAGTGCTTACTCTGTGTGATCTTCATGTACCCTACGTGAGATGGGTTACTAGAACCAGATGAATGGATAAAGAAGAGACGTGGTACACATATACAGTGGAATATTACTCCACCACAAAAAAGAATGAAATCTTACCATTAGCCACAACATGGAAGGACCTAGAGGGTATTATGCTAAGTGAAATAAGTCAGAGAAAAACAAATACTGTATGATTTCACTTACATGTGGAATCTAAAAAAACAAAACAAATGAACAAATACAACAAAACAGACTCATAGATATAGAGAACAAACTAGAGGTTGTCAGAGGGGTGGGAGGTGGAGGGGAGAGGCAAAATAGGTGAAGGGGATTAAGAAGTACAATCTTCCAGCTATAAAATAAATAAGTCACAGGGATGTAACAGCACAGGGAATATAGTCAATAATACAATAAATTTGTATGGTGTATAATCTAGAAAAGTATCAAATCACTATGTTGTACACCTGAAACTAATGTAATACTGTAAGTCAACTATATTTCAATTTTTAAAATGTAAAATAAAATAAAGATGTAGAAATTGAGGCTCCAAGAGGAGGCCAGTGAGTGGCAAATCGGGATCTGAAGGTTCAAATCGAGGTCTCCCCGACTTGAACGTGGTCCACATTTCACGAGACTGCCTGCCCCACAGGCTAGGAGTTACTCGGGCCTGGGGCATCCTACCCATTGAGCTCCAGCCTGGCTTGGAGTCTAGGGTTGGGTGTCCAGGGTCTGAGCTTGTTGTGCAGGAAGCTGATTGGAGGGTCTCCTCTGGATCAACACCTGAGAGGAAGGAAGTAGGACTGGGCAAAGGGAGAAGCTGTAGTGCAGTGTGCTTGCAAGCAAGGCCTCAGCTGATGCCACAGGCAGCTCTGGATCTGGGATGGTTCTCCAGTTGTTTTAAGTAGAAGAAAGGAGCCCTGATATCGACTGTCCCTGGAGGTGGGCTGCCTCTAGGGAGGGTGTGACCTTGGACAAAGTGGCTCCCTTTAAGGGAGTGCCATTCAGGGGTTCAAGGAGAGGAACTCAGCTCAGAGCCATCTGTTCTGATGAACAGATGCCAGGGGAATGAGCGACTCAGCTCTTCGGGGGGATCTGGGTGACACTCCACAGAACAGTCAGGAAGGGGCTGTGAAACTGACTTTCTCTACAACACACTTCCCTGTCCTCTTATAGTGGGTTCTCCTGAAGCATGTTTGGTTTTTCTCCGCACTGGCTGCCCTAGATCTTTAAACACTGCTGTCTTCTCTGCCCCCTTCCTCCAGAGATCGTGTTCTCGATATTGCCTCAGTGTGTGTGTACGTGCAGGCATGCCTGTGTGTGCTTCTGTGTGTGTGTTTCTCACCAACATCTACTAAGGCTCCTTTCTGTGTTGCTTTCTCAGGCTGGGAACTCTGTGTTTCCTAGCAGCCCTGACCGCCATACAAAAACGGGATAGAAATGACAGAGTCCAGCCCTGGCTTCGCTCTGTTTCTGTGCTCAGAGCATCTATGGTCTTGGGAAGCTGGCCTGACACAAGAGCCGAGCTTCCACCAAGGAAGAATGACTCTGGGTTCGGCAGGTTTGAGGCCTCCTGTGCCCTCTGGGCCCTCTCACAGGGGAGGGCCCTGCTAGGGCAGCGAGGGATTCAGAGGGTAGATGCTGAGAGGCTGGGGCCTGCTCTGGAACAGGGGCTCCATTCTCTGCAGACGGGCAGCAGTCACCCTGCGGCGAGTTCACTTGGACTCTGTCTGAGCCCCTGAATTCAGACTCTTGATTAACTAAGCCATGGAGCATGACCCCCCGGCCGCCAGAGAGTTCTGTCATTGGACAGATTTCTCCCAAGTTCCAGAGGTCACGCGGAGGGCCTGATGTGAAAAGTCTTTCCTTGTCCAGGGGTCCATCCTCGCCCACAGCCCGCACTTCATATTTTCCAATCGAGTGGTCCGGCTCTCTAATCCAGCCAGACTGTAAGTGGGTGCAATCCAGCCACTCGCTGGGGCCACCTTCCAGGTCGATGGGTGGGAGGAGGAGGGATTGCTCTGTCCTGGGGCAAAATCGCAGGATCTCCAGAAAGACTCTCTGGTTTTTGCCATGAAATCCCTGCTGGTTGATACCAGAATTCCCCTTCAGCAGATGACAGCATCTTTCAAGGATTGCGCAGACGTGGAGAACATTTTTTTTGTTTTTTGCGGTTCTCGGGCCTCTCACTGTTGTGGCCTCTCCCGTTGCGGAGCACTGGCTCCGGACGCGCAGGCTCAGCGGCCATGGCTCACGGGCCCAGCCGCTCCGCGGCATGTGGGATCTTCCCGGACCGGGGCACGAACCCGTGTCCCCTGCATCGGCAGGCGGACTCTCAACCACTGCGCCACCAGGGAAGCCCCGGAGAACATTTTTGAAGTGGGGTGAGGAAGGGTGTCTGACCTTCACTTTGGGGCCCAGGTCAGAGATGTAGTCCTTCCTGGAGCCGGATGTGCCCGTGGTGGGGAGGAAATGAGTGAGGAGAGGCGTGGGAACCTGACGTGGAGAAGGCTCTGGAAGAAGACAGAGCCTGAAGCTGAGAACGGCTCTACACCAAGGCTACCGAGTTTGCCAATCTGTCGGCACCGTCTCAATGCGGTTGGAATGTGACCTTGGGAAGGTCAAACAGAGAGAATATTGACAGAGTTTATCAGACAGGCTCAAGTGCGGACTTGGCATTGACCATGGGTCCCCAGGCTGCATGTCACCTTGTCTCACGGCAAAGCTGGGAGGTGGATTGGCCTCCACCCCTGCTTCTGTTTTCTGGAAGCTGGCTCGGAAATACAATTTTATTTGTAAAATGGCTCATCTCTCCTGGAGTCAAACGAAGCTTTCCAGAGCGGGTGACGTCTGAGACGGGGCTTACCTAGTGGGTTGGGAGTTCCACCAACTCCTTTGCTGTCTTGCTCTGTGCTGGGGAGCTCTCAGTGGGAGGGGGCAGCACCCGTAATTGTTAGGGTGTCTCAGGGACTGAGCCATAGGCAGAGTCTTCATCCATCACTGAATAGATCAGTAAGCAGGAGCTTCCAGAGCAAAAACAGTCAGAGAAACTCCAGCAATCCCACCCCTGGGCGGATATCTGGAAAAAGTGAGAACTCTAATTCCAAAAGATACATGCACCCCAATGTTCACAGCAGCACTATTTACAACAGCCAAGACATGGAAGCAAATCAAATGCCCATCAACATATGAATAGATAAAGAAGGTCTGGTGTATATACATGCATATATATATGTGTACATACACACACACATACATACATACATACACACACACAATGCGATATTACTCGGCCATAAAAAGAATGAAATATGGCCATTTGCAGCAGTGTGGATGGATCTAGAGAATATTATACTAAGTAAGTCAGAGAAAGACAAACACTATATGACATCACTTACATGTGGGATCTCAAAAATATGCAAATGAATGCATATATAAAACAGAAACAGACTCACAGATGTAGAATACAAACCTGTGGTTATGAAAGGGGAGAGGGAAGGCGAGAGGCACAAATTAGGGGTGTGGGGTTAACAGATACAAACTACTATCTATAAAATAGATAAGCAACAAAGACTTACTATATAGCACAGGGAATTTTACCCAATATCTTGTAGTAACCTATGATGGAATATAACCTGCAAAAATACTGAATCACCATGCTGTACTGCTTGAAGCTAACACAATTCTGTAAATCAACTTTACTTCAGTAAAAAATAGAAAGTTAAAAAGAAGAAGAGAACTACTATGGCAAAGACAGAGAATGTATACAAAGACAAACATGAAGATGTTCTTTGAAAATAAAAGACAATTTTGATTTATAAAGTTCTTCCTTTTTTTATGTCTGCAGTCAGAAATATCCTAGGGAGGGACAGAGGGTGGACGTGGCCTCCAAGGTTATGATTCCTCGACAGAAGCACTTATTTTTCTTTCTCAAAGAAAACTGAGAGCAGGCTGTAGCCTGCTGGGGAGGGCCTTGGGCTGGGGCCAGGCCTGTGTTTGCTTCCCAGCGACTTCCTGAGCTCGCCGCGTGTCCTTGGGCAAGTGCCTCGCCCTCTCTGGGTCTCCCTTTGCGGAATCATAAACTGAAGAGTACCTTTCAATTCTGACCCTCTATGGATCTATTTTTAACAAAACTCATGCTTACTTCCACGCCCTTGAGCCTGCCATAACGACATTTGTAGCTATACAAGCTTTCCAGAATCAGAAAGAAATAGTGTTTGTGAAGTGTCAGCGCATCAGAAATGACTGGCACCCAGGGGTTCCAAGCCCCTCCCCGAAACCTGCTCCTGCTGCAAACGCAGGCCCCTTCCCTCCCTGCGCTGCTGCCTCTCGGCCTGTCCTTGCTGACTACGCCGGGTGTTCTCAAGAACAGAAATAGAATATGTCTGCCACGCAGCAAGTGCACTCCTGGGAAGATGGGGAGTGTGTGTAATTTATTTTATTTCATTGTTTTCAGGTAATTCTCCGTTAAAGAAAATAATCTCTGAAGTGGAGTGTAGGGGCCCTGAAAGCTGTCAGCTCCCTGCTGGACAAGTCACTTTGCACAGCATCTTGGTGTCCCCAGCTAGAGAGGGTGCCAAGAACGCTCCGAATCCTTCATCAATGCAGGGATGTCCTGGGGCTGCGTGCAAGGGGCTCACAGACA
Organism: Monodon monoceros; assembly: GCF_005190385.1. Lineage (NCBI taxonomy): Eukaryota > Metazoa > Chordata > Mammalia > Artiodactyla > Monodontidae > Monodon > Monodon monoceros. The sequence goes on along the minus strand of NW_021703775.1, from coordinate 76,079,610 downwards.
TTTCGAGTGTAAAACTACAAAGCAAAGCGTCACCAGATTACTAGGATGCACGAGCTCTCTTCTCCACATCCTAGGTTCAGGATTCCCGTGAACCAAGCTAAGCTGGCAGCTGTGAGCTGGAGCAGCCCATAGATCAGAGACCACGGCGCTCTGAGATCACGCTTCCCGCTGTCAACTTGGAGCAGGGCTCCCCTCTCAGCTTCCCTGACAAGGGGCATCCAGCTGCCTCATTTACCATCTGAAATCTACACAGTGGTCAGCGGGCTTTCCTAATCTGATCTGATCTCACGGTGGAATCTATCAGCAACTTGAAAACCCCTTGAGAGGAAGTGGAATCAGGGGTTCAAGTCCAAACTCCCCCCTATCTAAGCTGCATAACCTCGGGCCGGCTTTTCAGCCCTCTCTGTACATCTACGTCAGCTGTAAATTGGAGATCGTGAAAACGTTCTTCCTGCCAGTCTTGCCAGTTATCGTAACCATCGGGTATCATATTGGGCATCAAAATGTTTGAAGCTGGGCTGAGCAGAGTCCCGTGGATGCTCTGTTCATGGTCCAGTGCCAGACACACGCAGCTGAGGCGGAGGGGTATGAGTAGGACCAGATGACAGCTTCTGGGAAGAAAGCTAGAATCTGGAGCACAGGACACGGGGATGGGAGAGAGCAGAGGAGGCGGAAGTCATCTGTTAGTGTCTCTTGAAGGAGACCCCCATCTCAACCCCACCCGGTCCCAGAACTTCCTCTGGGACACCCCTCAGCCCAAGGGACCATTGGTTTCCTCACATCTGTGAGCCCCGCCCCCAGCCCCGGGACAGGTCCCTGAGAGAGGCCGGAGATGCCCGTTTCCGTGTTTTCTCCTCTGAAGCATGTGGTCAGCGCTGGCCTGGCACATTGCAGGAGCTCGGGACCCGCCGGGTCAGGCTAGCTCGGGCGCACAGACACCTCCCTCCCCTGCGCTCCTCTCCCCGCGTCTGCCTCCACCTCCACCTCGGCTGCTGTTACCACTACCGCTGTCTCCTCTGTCACGTCTGCTGCCACCGCCACCTCCCCCAGCAGGCTGCACGCTGGGGGGCCGGGGCTGGGCGAGGCTGTGGACCCTGGGAGCTGGGCCGGCCTTGGGGCCCAGGGCACTTAGGGGTGCTGCGGGGCAGGGGCCCCCTTTGTTGCCAGGGGCGGTGCTCGGGACAGAAGTGGCAGGCGGGGGGCCCGAGGGGTAGCTTGGTGGTACAGCTGGGGACCGAGGGTGCTGGCTGCTGTGGACAGGTTTGGAGCCGTTTTTGGCTGGAGACTGGCTGACTTCGCAATCCATGGAGCGTCCCCTCTTCTTGTCATCTTCAGAGTTTTCCGTGGTACAGTTGGCTGGGCTGGGCGGGATGGGGCCTCAGCCTCAGCCATGATGTCACCAGCCTCCTTCACAGGCGTATTCAGGCCATTCAACAAGGATAGACCCATGTTTAGACCCCAGGGGGGCACTGTGGGGAACTCAGACATGAGTGGGCACCGTCCTGGCTCTCGTGGATCTTGGAAAGTTCTTAATGAATGAATCCCTACCAGGCCTGAGGAATCCTGACTAGCTCATGGCTGAGCTGAGGACGTGGGGGGCCACACTGTAACTAGAGCCATGCCCACGATGAGCACCCTTTCATCCATGCAGCAGCCTCTGCGAGTATTTTCATACCCATTTTCCTGATGAAGGAACTGAGGCTCAGAGAAGGCTGGTAAGTGGCAGAGCCAGGACTAGAAATAAACTCTTCCAACCCCAGATAATGAACGTTCCTAATAAACCACAATGCCTCACATGTCAGGATTGGTGAGAGGCTCAAGATAAATTCTGGGATGAGAGTAGTGGAAAGAGGACTAAAATGGATCTTGTTCTGCCTGGGATAAGAAGCTATTTAATAAATGAACATGAGTCAGTGAGGAGGCAGCATCTTCTCCGTGGAAAACATGGGTGTAATTCTGCAATTAGAGGTTCCAGTAAAAGTGGGTGGACAGCTCCCTGGAAATATAAATCACTTCCAGGAGGCACAGATGAACAGCTGTGGCTACATGGCTGGGGGCCAGAGAAGGTCAGGAACTTTATGTTTTATGTCGTGACCGCAATGAACCTGCCCCCGACTTTGGCCACAAATCCTCAATTGGGATTCCTTCTTCTCTTTTGCTTCTACAATCCCTCCTCCTCCCGCCATCTCGGTGACATTTATTTTAAAAATAAATGTGTGTGTGTGTAACCATGTTACTTCCCTAATTAAAATACTTCATTGGTTTCCTAGCTCCACAAGGTAGAATCTAACTCTTCAGTGTGGCTTACGGGGTTCGCTTAGCTTAGGCTGCCCCCAAAGCAGACCCTGAGACAGGATTTGGGTTTCAAAGGCTGTCCAGTGAAAGTAGGAGGACATTCACCCCTCAATGCTTGTTCCTCGTTGGTGAAGGCTTGCTTTTGGGGATATTAACTTCTGCTCCTCACATGGCCAGCACACTCCTGGGAGGAGAGTGGGCCCTCAGATGCAGAGGTACATCTGCTCGAGGTAGAAGTCATTGCCGTGTGACGAACTGTCCACAGAGCTCGCCAAAGGGATGCGGGCAGTCAGTGTGGCATCTGTGGCACAGATTCTGCACGAGTTTCCTTCTCAAGCTGCATCTTCTACTCCTACACCTGGCCCTAGATTTCCCAGAGGGGTTACTCAATGACCAAGAAAAACACAGATCACACACAGTTATGATACCTTAATAAGAGCGCTTTTATCTAAAGACACAGGCAACCAACCTCTCTGCAGTAGACTGACCAGGTTGTAAACTCTGGACTCTTTTTCCTTTAACACACATTCCCACACCCTCAACTAACAGGCATGAGAAGAAACCAAATGAGGGTGAAAGGCAAGCTCGTAGCAACAAAAACTCAGCTCCCTGTGTGGTGGGCAGGAGGAAAGGCTGCGTGAAGCTCTCTCCCTGGACCTGGGCAGAAACACCTTAGGAAACTCCTGGGATGGAAGTGCATTCTTCAGAGTCTCCTTAATAGGGCAAAGCACAGGATGTGAGCAGGTGTACGGGAGTTTAAACGGAGTGTTTGATTAGATGAAGTTTGAAAAGCTGTTCCCAAACATGCGGTCTTTTTTCAGACGCCCATATCTTGTACATGCTCGTCCCTCTGCTGAGACTACCTTCTGTGTTTGTCCATCACCACTTCTGTGAAATCCTCTCTGACCAGCACATACAGACTTAATCACCCCACCCTCTTTCTCCATCAGACTTGTAAATACTTTATTATAACTCTGAAAGTCATTACGCTCTTTCTGGACCTCCTTTTATGTGTCTGTAACATAAAGTGTTCACAACCATAAGCTTTCAGGCCTAAAGTTTTTGAATCTTTTATCACTTATAATTATTTTTAATAGCAAAATCAGCTATTTTGTAGGATAATATGTATGCCTTTTTTTAATTTTAAAATCTATTTTAGGTTGGTTGTCATAAAAATTCCATGATTCAAAACCATTTGCTAAATGTCTTCTATGTGCCAGGCCTAGTGGGCCACACCTAGAATTTATTATTCCTATCCTTGAGAAATTTATTTTCTTGCTAAAAAACTGACATCTGAACCCAGGAAATAATGCCAGTCACACAGCAAAGCAGCAGGAATTTATACCGCAGGGGATTCACCAGGAGCTGGGGCAATGCTTCCAGGATGTGAGCCTTGGGCGGAGAATAGGACACAGTATTTCTGACACTAGGAGGAGGACATCCTAAATTAGTGCATCATCAACTTCACAGAACCACACGGGAACAAGCAAGACATGAGACTGAGGAAGATGAGGGCCCTGACGATCTCCCCGGGGCAGCCGGTCTGCTCTGGAGTGGAGCCAGGGATGTGGATGGAAGGGTGAAGATGGGGGAGAATTTAGATGCCAGCCAGTGGAGTCTGACATCAGACTACATGAAACCAGTAACTTTTTAGAAAGCAGAGGGACATTAAGATGTTTGTGTTTGAGAAGGTCAGTGTGGTAGCTAATGGGAGACGGATTGGGTGGGGATGAGAGGCTGTCCCATTGAGACCTTGAGGAGAGCACAACTTGATGTGGGCATAGGAGAAGGAGATGCAGGTTTGACGGGACACGGATCTGGATAGCAAGACAGGAGAAGGATGCAATATTGAGGACAGCAAGGTTTGGCTCTTGGCTAAGAGAACGGTGGTCGTGGTGGTAGGGGCAGGAGAAATTAACCCAAAGAGGTATGATTTGTTAAAGACATATTAATGAGGAGTGTGTGTGTGCGTGTGTGTGTGCGCGCGTGCCCGTGTGCGTGCACATGAGTGTGTAGGGGGCACAGAGTTTTGGTGTGAGAAGAGGAAACTGAAGCATAGAAGAACACAGAGGCTGTCAGAAGTAGGGAGAAATGCCCTTGCCTTTGAACACAGCTTGGTTTCAGATATACCACTTGAACCATTCTTTGCAGCTCATGGGGGCCCTGACCTCCCAGAGAGCATCAATAATGCAACATGGAAACTGCAGGTCTGTCTCTGAATGAAGACACTGGGATTAGGGAAGCAAAAGCCATTCCAGAAGCTCTCCCTTCATCACAGTCTTTACAAACATGGCCCATGTTTGGAACTTGGTAGGGAATTTGATGCTTGACTTTTCGACATGTGTCCACACGGTTTCCATACTCTTTCTTTTGGGTGATGATGCTACTTAGCTTTGTATGTAGATAACAGTGCAACCGTTCACAGCATAGAGAAACACATTCACAGATGTTTTACACAGGAATCACTTAAGCTCAGTGGCTCTTAAAATACTTTTGCCATCTCAGCACTCCTGAGGGGCATAGTACTCCCAGATCAAACACAGAGAGTCAATTCATATGTGTCCAGTTTCAGTGGGAGAGAATGGAAGGACCCACGTTCCTCAGTGCTTGAGTCAGAATCTGGGGGAAAGAGAGCAAAGCCCTGCAGGTGGTTCTGATGGAGCCCCCAGGAGGCTGGTCCCCGTGAGGACTCACCGGCCTCTAGTTCAAGCACAATCTGGGCTCACGCTTCTGCCTGAACTGAATTTTCTGCCCTGCCCCCTGCCCTTCTAATCCTAAACCTAGCCTCAACCCTATAAGGGTTCAAGACCCTTCACGACACACTCGTAGTTTTCTCATCTGAGAAATCACCCCTGCCTCACGCAGCACAGGTCATCTCTTTGATGTGTCATTCTTGCCCTTCAATCAGTATTTGATCATCTGAGTGTCTGTTTCCCCCCCAGAGACAGTGGGCTCCTGGAGAACAGGTGCCACGTTTTAGGTGTCTCTGAAGCCTGGCACCTAGCACAGGGGAGATCTATCGTGAAAGCTTACAGATCAAATGCATGGATGGATACCTCAAAAAATACACGTCTGCAGCCTTCAGTCTCTCTGCCATTTCTTGATTTGTTTCCAAACCTCTGTGGGGCCCTGGCCTCAGCCCCTTGCCCTGGAGTCTCCTCTTGTTCGGGGCAGCTACTGCTCCCTCCTCCATCCTCCGCGTCAGGGCTACATTCCTCAGGAGAGGTTGGATAAAACAGTCTTTCCGTCTCTGCAGGTTCAGGGTCACACATGAGTGCGGCACGCCATGGTAGCTTTTCAGTAACTGCTCACGTGGGCAGAGCATTTCAACATTCCCCGACCAGCACATCCTTTATCTTATCATCAGCTCCCTGACATCCTGGGAAAGCATCATTATTCTCTGTTCTGCACAAGCAACTGAGAGACTTGAGAGTGAAGTGACCTGACTGAAGTTGTCCATTAGCAGAGGTGGAGGAGAGAGAATTAGCACCAGGACCCCGACCGACTCAAAGCTTTGGGTTTTTTCCACTTTATCACATTTGATCTTTTCCCATCAGGTTCCATTTTCTTTCTGGTTTTTGGGATTTGTCCAGTATTTATCTATTAGTGCCTGACCCCTGCCTCTTCTGATTCTTTTGAAAGGACCCCGCTTTCCCTGACAGGAAAATCCAACAGGAACTGTTATTTCTGAGATGTCCAACATCTGACCTCTCAAGGCTCACATTTCCCAGTTCGATTCCGGAAGCCAGGCTGACCCAGAGGACTTTGGAGCCTCCTTCAGAGGCTTGGAGCAAGACTGATTGGCAAACACCGTTTGGTATCCATCTTCTTAAAATAGAATCCTAGAATACACTTTGTTCTATTTTTTACAGTTTTTTCTCCTCCTCTTCGCCTGTCTATTCTTTGAAGCATTTTCAAGCTCATCACACATATAGGCAATTAAATGTGTTCACTAAGTCATCCTTTGCTTCATCATAATGAAAATGAATGCATAGTTTTCTTTCTGCAAAAGTTTGCTAAAATCCCTGGCTCGAGCACGATCAACCTGTCGTCTGGTCATCTTGTCTTAGTCTTGGGCTTTGTGACTCCAGAGAAGTCACATAATCTTTCAGTTCTTGCACTGATCACATTCTTTCTCAGTTATTTACTTATATGATTGCCTCCCCTACCAGGCTGTGAACAACCAGCAGGCGGAGCAACATTTTGTTCCAGTTTGTATTCTCAACACTTAGTACAGTTTCCAGCAGATGTTGGTTGAATTCAGTGGAGCACTGAACGCCACCGAGAGGATGGGAAAGCATTAACTGCAGAAAAGGGACATCAAGAAGTCCTGCTCATCTATCTGATGCTTCCCTTCATGTTTTTCTTTTTTTTTTTTTTTTTTTGCGGTACGCGGGCCTCTCACTGTTGTGGCCTCTCCCGTTGCGGAGCACAGGCTCCGGACGCGCAGGCTCAGCGGCCATGGCTCACGGGCCCAGCCGCTCTGCGGCATGTGGGATCTTCCCGGACCGGGGCACGAACCTGTGTCCCCTGCATCGGCAGGTGGACTCTCAACCACTGCGCCACCAGGAAAGCCTGCTTCCCTTCATGTTTGAGAGGAACAGTAGCAGGGTCAAAGGGGGAAGAAGGTGTGATGTTTGTGTGTGTGTGTGTGTGTGTGTGTGTGTGTACAGCAGTGCACATGTGGCGTTTGTTCTGAATGGAGGACACAGTTGTTGGCATAGAACAAGAGAAGGAGCCATGAGTGACAAAAACCCTGACCAAAGAGCGGATCATTTCAAATCATATCTGACATGACCAGAGGATGCCATCTCAAATTCCCTAGTCAAATGCCCATGATCTTAGTGCCACGGTGCGGCAAGAGCTGGGACTCAAGAATTCTTCTAACTCGTTAGGTGACCTAACGAAAGTTACCTCTAATTTAGGGTGACATTTACATTTCCAAGAGGACAGAGAACAGTGAAATTTGCTAGCTGGGCTTTGGAGGACACAGAAATGCACACAGATTGTTGAGTATATCATGCTGTTTTCTGGGGAATTAGAGGCATACTAGGACGTGTTTGTTTGGGTAACTGCTTTGTATCACCATTGCTGAGGGGAAAGCTAAAAACTGCCAGAAAACAAAAATATTAGTACAAAGGATTATTGGGCCGGTGACAAGGAACACCCAGAAGATAGGAATTGTTTCCAACAGAAAGACTGTGAAATATATATGAAGGTAAGGAATGGCATAGAGTAAACACATGCGAATAGTATAATTGGGACCAAGACATTATGGAAAAGGCAATCTTGCTCAATAATTTATTTATTTATTTTTATTTTTTTTCTTTTAAAATGTTTATTTGGTTGATTTTGTTATTTTTCTAATTTCTTAATTTGGATGCTTTGTTTACTAATTTTTTACAGTTTTTTTATTTATTTTACTTTTTTTTTTACAGCAGGTTCTTATTACTTATCTATTTTATACATATCAGTGTATGTCGATCCCAATCTCCCAGTTCATCCCACCACCACCACCACGCCCCACTTTCTCCCCTTGATGTCCATACGTTTGTTCTCTACATCTGTGTCTCTATTTCTGCCCTGCAAACCAGTTCATCTGTACCATTTTTCTAGGTTCCACATATATGCGTTAATATACGATATTTGTTTTTCTCTTTCTGACTTACTTCACTCTGTACGACAGTCTCTAAGTCCATCCATGTCTCTGCAAATGACCCAATTTCATTCCTTTTTACAGCTGAATAATATTCCATTTTGTATATGTACCACATCTTCTTTATCCATTCATCTGTCAATGGACATTTAGGTTGCTTCCATGACCTGGCTATTGTCAACAGTGCTGCAATGAACACTGGGGTTCATGTGTCTTTATGAATTATGGTTTTCTCTGGGTATATGCCCAGTAGTGGGATTGCCGGGTCATACGGTAATTCTATTTTTAGTTTTTTTAAGGAACCTCCATACTGTTCTCCATAGTGGCTGTATCAATTTACATTCCAACCAACAGTGCAAGAGGGTTCCCTTTTCTCCACACCCTCTCCAGCATTTGTTGTTTGTAGATTCTCTGATGATGCCCACTCTAACTGGTGTGAGGTGATACCTCATTGTACTTTTTATTTGCATTTCTCTAATAATTAGTAATGTTGAGCAGCTTTTCATGTGCCTCTTGCCCATCTGTATGTCTTCTTTGGAGAGATGCCTATTTAAGTTTTCTGCCCATTCTTTGATTAGGTTGTTTGGGTTTTTTTGATATTGAGCTGTGTGAGCTGTTTATATATTTTGGAGAGTAATCCTTTGTCCGTTGATTCATTTGAAAATATTTTCTCCCATTCTGAGGGTGGTCTTTTCATCTTGCTTATGGTTTCCTTTGCTGTGAAAAAGCTTTTAAGTTTCATTAGGTCCCATTTATTTATTTTTGTTTTTATTTCCATTACTCTAGAAGGTGGGTCAAAAAAGATCTTGCTGTGATTTATGTCAAAGAGTGTTCTTCCTATGTCTTCCTCTAAGAGTTTTATAGTGTCTGGTCTTACATTTAGGTCTTTAATCCATTTTGAGTTTATTTTTTGTGTATGGTGTTAGGGAGTGTTGTAATTTCATTCTTTTACATGTAGATGTCCAGTTTTCCCAGCACCACTTATTGAAGAGACTGTCTTTTCTCCATTGTATATCCTTGCCTCCTTTGTCATAGATTAGTTGACCACAGATGTGTGGGTTTATCTCTGGGCTTTCTATCCAATTCCACTGATCTATTTCTGTTTTTGTGCCAGTACCATACTGTCTTGATTACTGTAGCTTTGTAGTATAGTCTGAAGACAGGGAGTCTGATTCCTCCAGTTCCATTTTTTTCCCCTCAAGATTGCTTTGGCTATTCGGGGTCTTTTGTGTCTCCATACAAATTTTAAGATTTTTTGTTCTAGTTCTGTGAAAAATGCCATTGGTAATTTGATAGGGATTGCATTGAATCTGTAGATTGCTTTGGGTTGTATAGTCATTTTCACAATATTGATTCTTCCAATCCAAGAACATGGTATATCTCTCCATCTGTTTGTGTGATCTTTGATTTCTTTCATCAGTATCTTATAGTTTTCTGAGTACAGGTCTTTTACCACCTTAGGTAGGTTTATTCCTAGGTATTTTATTCTTTTTGTTGCAATGGTGAATGGGATTGTTTCCTTAATTTGTCTTTCTGATCTTTCATTGTTAGTGTATAGGAATGCAAGAGATTTCTGTGCATTAATTTTTATCCTGAAACTTAACCAGATTCATTGATTAGCTCTAGTAGTTTTCTGGTGCCATCCTTAGGATTATCTATGTATAGTATCATATCATCTGCAAACAGTGACAGTTTCACTTCTTCTTCTCCAACTTGGATTTCTTGCATTTCTTTTTCTTCTCTGATTGCCATGGCTAGGACTTCCAAAACTATGTTGAATAAGAGTGGCAAGAGTGGACATCCTTGTCTTGTTCCTGATCTTAGAGGAAATGCTTTTAGTTTTTCACCATTGAGAATGATGTTTGCTGTAGGTTTGTTGTATATGGGCTTTATTATGTTGAGGTAAGTTCCCTCTATGCCTACTTTCTGGAGAGTTTTTATCATACATGGGTGTTGAATTTTGTTGAAAGCTTTTTCTGCATCTGCATCTATTGAGATGATCATGTGGTTTTATTCTTCTATTTGTTAATATGGTGTATCACATTGATTGATTTGCACATATTGAAGAATCCTTGCATCCCTGGGATAAATCCCACTTGATTATGGTGTATGATCTTTTTAATGTATTGTTGGATTCTGTTTGCTAGTATTTTGTTGAGGATTTTTGCGTCTATATTCATCAGTGATATTGGTCTGTAATTTTCTTTTTTTGTAGTATCTGGTTTTGGTATCAGGGTGATGCGTGGCCTCATAGAGTTTGAGAGTGTTCCTTCCTCTGCAATTTTTTGGAAGAGTTTGAGAAGGATGGGCGTTAGCTCTTCTCTAAATGTTTGATAGAATTCACCTGTGAAGCCATTTGGTCCTGGACTTTAGTTTGTTGGAGGATTTTTAATCAGTTTCAATTTCGTTACTTGTGATTGGTCTGTTCATATTTTCTATTTCTTCCTGGTTCAGTCTCGAAAGGTTATACCTTTCTAAGAATTTGTCCATCTCTTCCAGGATGTCCATTTTATTGACATAAAATTGCTTGCAATAGTCTCTTAGGATGCTTTGTATTTCTGCAGTGTCCATTGTAACTTCTCCTTTTTCATTTCTAATTTTATTGATTTGAGTCACCTCCCTCTTTTTCTTGATGAGTCTGGCTAAAGGTTTATGGATTTTGTTTATCTACTCAAAGACCCAGCTTTTAGTTTTATTGATCTTTGTTCTTTTTTCTCTAGTTCCTTTAGGTGTAAAGTTAGATTGTTTATTTGCAATTTTTCTTGTTTCTTGATATAGGATTGTATTGCTATAAACTTCCCTCTTAGAACTGCTTTTGCTGCATCCCATAGGTTTTGCATCATCGTGTTTTCATTGTCATTTGTCTCTAGGTGTTTTTCGATTTTCTCTTTGATTTCTTCAGTGAGCTCTTGATTATTTAGTAGTGTATTATTTAGCCTCCATGTGTTTATGTTTCTTATGTTTTCTTCCCTATAATTTATTTCTAATCTCATTTCAATTTTCTTAAATTTACTGTGGCTTGATTTGTGAAACAAGATGTGATCTATCCTGGAGAATGTTCCGTGTGCACCTGAGAAGAAAGTGTAATCTGCTGTTTTTGGATGGAATATCCTATAAATATCAATTAAATCTGTCTGGTCTATTGTGTCATTTAAAGCTTATGTTTCGTTATTAATTTTCTGTCTGGCCTGTCCATTGGTGTAAGTGAGGTGTTAAAGTCCCCCACTATTATTGTGTTACTGCCAATTTCCTCTTTTATAGCTGTTAGCATTTGCCTTATGTATTGGGGTGCTCCTATGTTGGGTGCATATATATTTATAACTGTTATATCTTCTTCTTGGATTGATCCCTTGATCATTATGCAGTGTCCTTCCTTGTCTCTTGTAACATTCTGTATTTTGAAGTCTATTTTATCTGATATGAGTATTGCTACTCCAGCTTTCTTTTGGTTTCCATTTGCATGGAATATCTTTTTCCATTCCCTCACTTTCAGTCTGTATGTGTCCCTAGGTCTGAAGTAGGTCTCTTGGAGACAGCATATATATGGGTCTTGTTTTGTATTTATTCAGCGCGGCTGTTTCTTTTGGTTGGAGCACTTAATCCATTCACATTTAAGGTGATTATCAATATGTGTGTTCCTATTACCATTTTCTTAATTGTTTTGGGTTTGTTCCTGTAGGTCCTTTTCTTCTCTTGTGCTTCCCACTTAGAGAAGTTCCTTTAGCATTTGTTGTAGAGCTGGTTTAATGGTGCTGAATTCTCTTAGCTTTTGCTTGTCTGTAAAGCTTTTGATTTCTCCATCAAATCTGAATGAAATCCTTGCCAGGTAGAGTAATCTTGCTTGTAGATTCTTTCCTTTCATCACTTTCAATATATCGTGACACTCCCTTCTGGCTTGTAGAGTTTCTGCTGAGAAATCAGCTGTTAACCTTATGAGAGTTTCCTTGTATGTTATTTGTTGTTTTCCCCTTGCTGTTTTTGATAATTTTTCTTTGTCTTTAATTTTTGTCAGTTTGGTTACTATGTGTCTTGGCTGTTTCTCCTGGGGTTTATCCTGCCTGGGAATCTCTGCGCTTCCTGGACTTGGGCGGATATTTCCTTTCCCATGTTAGGGAAGTTTTTGACTATAATCTCTTCAATATTTTCTTGGGTCCTTTCTCTCTCTCTTCTCCTTCTGGGATCCCTATAATGTGAATGCTGCTGTGTTTAATGTTGTCCCAGAGGTCTCTTAGGCTGTCTTCATTTCTTTTTTACTCTTTTTTCTTTATTCTGTTCTGCAGCAGTGAATGCCACCATTCTGTCTTCCAGGTCACTTATCCGTTCTTCTGCCTCAGTTATTCTGCTATTGATTCCTTCTAGTGTATTTTTCATTTCAGTTATTGTATTGTTCATCTCTGTTTGTTTTTTCTTTAATTCTTCTAGGTCTTTGTTAAACATTTCTTGCATCTTCTTGATCTTTGCCTCTATTCTTTTTCCACGGTCCTGGACCATCTTCACCATCATTATTCTGAATTCTTTTTCTGGAAAGTTGCCTATCTCCACTTCATTTAGTTGTTTTCTGGGGTTTTATCTTGTTCCTTCATCTGGTACATAGTCCTCTGCCTTTTCATTTTGTCTATCTTTCTGTGAGTGTGGTTTTTGTTCCACAGGCTGCAGAATTGTAGTTCTTCTTGCTTCTGCTGTCTGCCGTCTTGTGGATGAGTCTATCTCAGAGGTTTGTGCAAGATTCCTGATTGGAGGGACTCTGCTCAATAATTTAAAAGCACAGGAGATACAACAAACGAATCCTAGGAGAGCACTCAACTCAGGAGATTGGCAAGTGTACTGGGAAGATAGGAAAGTATTTTTACCAATGGGGAGAGGAGAGTGGAATACACTTTATAAGAACAGGAATGCATCACACATCATGTTCTTTTGGCAGAGTAATTTCAACATGAAATTGATTTTCCAGATACTACAAATCATTAAATTTATATAAGAAAATATTTAGTCTGAAAAAGTACAGATTGTCAGCCATCTTTGAAATCTTTCTGTATTCCTAGGCTCTCCCACTAACAATTTTCTTGGGATTCAGCAGCTCTCTGTTCACTGACTTTTAAATGCTTTTCCCATTGGAGGCTGGAAGATGCACACCTTCATCCTTATACAGGGATTTAGGGAACACTTCACAACTCAGCTACGTTTCACACTCTCAAAGCACTCCTGTTTTGATCATCCTTATGGAACAGGGTAAATAAAACAACAAAAAACAAAAACCATGCAATTCCTTTGAGCTTCACACCTTATAAGTGTCATAAAACTGCAAATGCTTTCTTGGAGCATCCAGGTAACTTTCCTGTAAAATCTCAGGTTTTGTTAGTTTTCCTTAAACTTCAGAAGCAGGTTCTTTCCTGACATGATCTTTGGATGTCTGAGATAACAGAGGGGGGTCTGTTCTTGTGTTTACTTATCACCTGTTTCTGCACACAGAGCCCCTTTCATTTTCTTGATTGGGTCTCACCAGGATTTTACTCTGAGTAGATGCTCTGCTTCAAGAGTCATTATTTGACTCTGTTGTATACGAGGACCTGCAACAATAAATACTGTTCTACAACAGTGTCGCAAGGGGCATCTGTTTTGCACACATAACCTCCTTTCTCATAACATAAATGAACCATAAATATCAAAGCCAGAATAGATCTGAGACAACCTATGGCCCAAATATACAGAGAAATTGAGCCAGGACATCCTTAATTTGGACACAAGCAAATATAATTCCTGGACAGAATGTCTAAAAGAAAATTTACCAGGGGTTACTTTTTTGTTTGCCTATAGAGTGAAGGAGCATTCAGTATTGAAATTCACTCATTACCAAGCTGTCAGTTGAGAGCTGATCAGGGGCTGGCAAGACTGGCAAACTGTAGGAATTTGTATTCAAAGGCACTGGCCTCCACATTTCCTGCACAGAGATCTCAGACTCTCTTTAAAACAGTGGGTGCCCTAACCCTTTAAGAGATTGGAATTCCATCATTTTATTTTATTTATTTTTGCAATTTATTTATTTTTGTGTATTTTTAAAAAAATTTTTATTGGAGTATAGGTGATTTACAATGTTGTGTTAGTTTCAGGTGTACAGCAAAGTGAATCTGTTATACGTATACATATATCCACTTTTTTTTAGATTCTTTTCCCATATAGGCCATTACAGAATATTAAGTAGAATTCCCTGTGCTATACAGTAGGTCCTCACTAGTTATTTATTTTAAATATTGTAGTGTGTATGTGTCAATCTCAATCTTCCAATTTATCCCTCCCCCCTTACCCCCCAGTAACCATAAGTTTATTTTCTACATCTGTAACTCATTTCTGTTTTGTAGATAAGTTCATTTGTAGCCTTTTTTTAGATTCCACATATAAGCGATATCACACGATATTTGTCTTTCTCTGTCCGACGTACTTCACTCAGTATGACAATCTCCATCATTTTAGAAAGACTATGGGCCATGGCATACACTTTCCCTATCCTCCCTTCTCATTGGATTCTGTTCTCCTTCCTCCTCTGAGGTCATCATATAAGATGGACTTCACATCTCATCTGACAAGTGCCAGTGACCACAGAACGGAAGCTGTCTCTGTCTGAGACCTCAGTGTGGAGAGGGTTGGTCCTAACGTTCACACTCAGCCTTTCTTGACTTCAGTTTTCCAGGTTCATAATCTTTTCTTTGAGCTTCTAGGAGTCCTGGGTTCTAATCACTGCCCTGACACTCAGTTACTGTGAGTGATCCTGGGCTATTTCTTTCTCTCTTGGCCATGATTTCTCCATCTGAATTTTAAGCAACCTTATTTGATGCTGTACTTGAAAGCAGCAAGCAAAACTCAAATGAAAGGATTTAATAATATGACAATGATTTTCCAACCACAGGGAAAAGGGTTTCCTATGTTTGTTTCTGCTGAAGTGTTGACAGCCTGTGTCTACTGAGACACTAGTCTCCTTCGTACCCGGTGAGGTTCTTCCCATCCTCTCTGGGTTGAGGTTCACATCCTATCCTCCAGCAAGAGAGTGCTGCAAGGCTATTCAGAATAAAGATTTACTTGTGCCTCACTTCAAATGAATCTCATCCCTGTCACCCACATAAAATAGTACAGCTCAGGCTATCACCAAGAGGAAATTCCAAGTCTGCTAAATGCCTTCCTGCTCATGACACAGGAGCACAAGCAAGGCTCCAAACAGGCCCTGGCTCCTGCCTCATTTTCTAGACCCACCTAGCCCAGCTTCCCCCATAGTCCCCCCTCCTGCTTCAGACACACAGGGACTTGTAGTTTTCCATTGTCCATGTTCAGAATGGCCTCTGAACTTGTATACACTGGTCTCCACTTCATCTGAAGAGCTTACACTCATCCTTCAAAAACAGCATCCTCTCCCCCAAGAAACTTACATACCACTACGCTACTTTTTTTTTTTTTTTTTTGCGGTACGCAGGCCTCTCACCGTTGCGGCCTCCCCCGTCGCGGAGCACAGGCTCCGGACGCGCAGGCTCAGCGGCCATGGCTCACGGGCCCAGCCGCTCCGCG